>NC_042620.1:340931698-341114195 GCF_901001135.1 Rhinatrema bivittatum | reverse complement strand
AAGAGGGGAGGAGGTAACCCCGCACGAAGCAGCAGTTACAATCCTGTACAAGAAGGGGAGGAGGTAACCCGCACGAAGCAGCAGTTACAATCCTATACAAGAAGGGGAGGAGGTAACCTGCACGAAGCAGCAGTTACAATCCTATACAAGAAGGGGGAGGCAACCTGCACGAAGCAGCAGTTAATCCTATACAAGAAGGGGAGGAGGTAACCGCAGAAGCAGCAGTTACAATCCTATACAGAAGGGGGAGGTAACCTGCACGAAGCAGCAGTTACAATCCTATACAAGAAGGGGAGGAGGTAACCCGCACGAAGCAGCAGTTACAATCCTATCAAGAAGGGGAGGAGGTAACCCGCACGAAGCAGCAGTTACAATCCTATAGAAGAAGGGGAGGAGGTAACCTGCACGAAGCAGCAGTTACAATCCTATACAAGAAGGGGAGGAGGTAACCTGCACGAAGCAGCAGTTACAATCCTATACAAGAAGGGGAGGAGGTAACCTGCACGAAGCAGCAGTTACAATCCTATACAAGAAGGGGAGGAGGTAACCTGCACGAAGCAGCAGTTACAATCCTATACAAGAAGGGGAGGAGGTAACCTGCACGAAGCAGCAGTTACAATCCTATACAAGAAGGGGAGGAGGTAACCTGCACGAAGCAGCAGTTACAATCCTATACAAGAAGGGGAGGAGGTAACCTGCACGAAGCAGCAGTTACAATCCTATACAAGAAGGGGAGGAGGTAACCCTGCACGAAGCAGCAGTTACAATCCTATACAAGAAGGGGAGGAGGTAACCTGCACGAAGCAGCAGTTACAATCCTATACAAGAAGGGGAGGAGGTAACCCTGCACGAAGCAGCAGTTACAATCCTATACAAGAAGGGGAGGAGGTAACCTGCACGAAGCAGCAGTTACAATCCTATACAAGAAGGGGAGGAGGTAACCTGCACGAAGCAGCAGTTACAATCCTATACAAGAAGGGGAGGAGGTAACCTGCACGAAGCAGCAGTTACAATCCTATACAAGAAGGGGAGGAGGTAACCTGCACGAAGCAGCAGTTACAATCCTATACAAGAAGGGGAGGAGGTAACCTGCACGAAGCAGCAGTTACAATCCTATACAAGAAGGGGAGGAGGTAACCTGCACGAAGCAGCAGTTACAATCCTATACAAGAAGGGGAGGAGGTAACCTGCACGAAGCAGCAGTTACAATCCTATACAAGAAGGGGAGGAGGTAACCTGCACGAAGCAGCAGTTACAATCCTATACAAGAAGGGGAGGAGGTAACCTGCACGAAGCAGCAGTTACAATCCTATACAAGAAGGGGAGGAGGTAACCTGCACGAAGCAGCAGTTACAATCCTATACAAGAAGGGGAGGAGGTAACCCGCACGAAGCAGCAGTTACAATCCTATACAAGAAGGGGAGGAGGTAACCTGCACGAAGCAGCAGTTACAATCCTATACAAGAAGGGGAGGAGGTAACCTGCACGAAGCAGCAGTTACAATCCTATACAAGAAGGGGAGGAGGTAACCTGCACGAAGCAGCAGTTACAATCCTATACAAGAAGGGGAGGAGGTAACCTGCACGAAGCAGCAGTTACAATCCTATACAAGAAGGGGAGGAGGTAACCTGCACGAAGCAGCAGTTACAATCCTATACAAGAAGGGGAGGAGGTAACCTGCACGAAGCAGCAGTTACAATCCTATACAAGAAGGGGAGGAGGTAACCTGCACGAAGCAGCAGTTACAATCCTATACAAGAAGGGGAGGAGGTAACCTGCACGAAGCAGCAGTTACAATCCTATACAAGAAGGGGAGGAGGTAACCTGCACGAAGCAGCAGTTACAATCCTATACAAGAAGGGGAGGAGGTAACCTGCACGAAGCAGCAGTTACAATCCTATACAAGAAGGGGAGGAGGTAACCTGCACGAAGCAGCAGTTACAATCCTATACAAGAAGGGGAGGAGGTAACCTGCACGAAGCAGCAGTTACAATCCTATACAAGAAGGGGAGGAGGTAACCTGCACGAAGCAGCAGTTACAATCCTATACAAGAAGGGGAGGAGGTAACCTGCACGAAGCAGCAGTTACAATCCTATACAAGAAGGGGAGGAGGTAACCTGCACGAAGCAGCAGTTACAATCCTATACAAGAAGGGGAGGAGGTAACCTGCACGAAGCAGCAGTTACAATCCTATACAAGAAGGGGAGGAGGTAACCCGCACAGAGCAGCAGTTACAATCCTATACAAGAAGGGGAGGAGGTAACCTGCACGAAGCAGCAGTTTACAATCCTATACAAGAAGGGGAGGAGGTAACCCTGCACGAAGCAGCAGTTACAATCCCTATACAAGAAGGGAGGAGGGTAACCTGCAGGAAGCAGCAGTTACAATCCTATACAAGAAGGGGAGGAGGTAACCTGCACGAAGCAGCAGTTACAATCCTATACAAGAAGGGGAGGAGGTAACCTGCACGAAGCAGCAGTTACAATCCTATACAAGAAGGGGAGGAGGTAACCTGCACGAAGCAGCAGTTACAATCCTATACAAGAAGGGGAGGAGGTAAACCTGCACGAAGCAGCAGTTACAATCCTATACAAGAAGGGGAGGAGGTAACCTGTACGAAGCAGCAGTTACAATCCTATACAAGAAGGGGAGGAGGTAACCTGCACGAAGCAGCAGTTACAATCCTATACAAGAAGGGGAGGAGGAACCTGCACGAAGCAGCAGTTACAATCCTGTACAAGAAGGGGGAGGAGGTAAACCTGCACGAAGCAGCTAGTTACAATCCTATACAAGAAGGGGAGGAGGTAACCCGCACGAAGCAGCAGTTACAATCCTATACAGAAGGGGAGGAGGTAACCTGTACGAAGCAGCAGTTACAATCCTATACAAGAAGGGGAGGAGGTAACCTGCACGAAGCAGCAGTTACAACCCTATACAAGAAGGGGAGGAGGTAACCTGCAGGAAGCAGCAGTTACAATCCTATACAAGAAGGGGAGGAGGTAACCTGCACGAAGCAGCAGTTACAATCCTATACAGGAAGGGGAGGAGGTAACCTGCACGAAGCAGCAGTTACAATCCTATACAAGAAGGGGAGGAGGTAACCTGCACGAAGCAGCAGTTACAATCCTATACAAGAAGGGGAGGAGGAAACCTGCACGAAGCAGCAGTTACAATCCTATACAAGAAGGGGAGGAGGTAACCTGCACGAAGCAGCAGTTACAATCCTATACAAGAAGGGGAGGAGGTAACCTATACAAGAAGGGGAGGAGGTAACCTGCACGAAGCAGCAGTTACAATCCTATACAAGAAGGGGAGGAGGTAACCTGTACGAAGCAGCAGTTACAATCCTATACAAGAAGGGGAGGAGGTAACCTGCACGAAGCAGCAGTTACAATCCTATACAAGAAGGGGAGGAGGTAACCCGCACGAAGCAGCAGTTACAATCCTATACAAGAAGGGGAGGAGGTAACCTGCACGAAGCAGCAGTTACAATCCTATACAAGAAGGGGAGGAGGCAACCGCACGAAGCAGCAGTTACAATCCCTATACAAGAGGGGAGGAGGTAACCTGTACGAAGCAGCAGTTACAATCCTATACAAGAAGGGGAGGAGGTAACCTGCACGAAGCAGCAGTTACAATCCTATACAGGAAGGGGAGGAGGTAACCTGCACGAAGCAGCAGTTACAATCCTATACAAGAAGGGGAGGAGGTAACCTGCACGAAGCAGCAGTTACAATCCTATACAAGAAGGGGAGGAGGTAACCCGCACGAAGCAGCAGTTACAATCCTATACAAGAAGGGGAGGAGGAAACCTGCACGAAGCAGCAGTTACAATCCTATACAAGAAGGGGAGGAGGTAACCTGCACGAAGCAGCAGTTACAATCCTATACAAGAAGGGGAGGAGGTAACCTGTACGAAGCAGCAGTTACAACCCTATACAAGAAGGGGAGGAGGTAACCTGTACGAAGCAGCAGTTACAATCCTATACAAGAAGGGGAGGAGGTAACCTGCACGAAGCAGCAGTTACAATCCTATACAGGAAGGGGAGGAGGTAACCTGCACGAAGCAGCAGTTACAATCCTATACAAGAAGGGGAGGAGGTAACCTGCACGAAGCAGCAGTTACAATCCTATACAAGAAGGGGAGGAGGTAACCCGCACGAAGCAGCAGTTACAATCCTAAACAAGAAGGGGAGGAGGTAACCTGCACGAAGCAGCAGTTACAATCCTATAGAAGAAGGGGAGGAGGTAACCTGTACGAAGCAGCAGTTACAATCCTATACAAGAAGGGGAGGAGGAACCCGCACGAAGCAGCAGTTACAACCCTATACAAGAAGGGGAGGAGGTAACCCGCACGAAGCAGCAGTTACAACCCTATACAAGAAGGGGAGGAGGTAACCCGCACGAAGCAGCAGTTACAACCCTATACAAGAAGGGGAGGAGGTAACCCGCACGAAGCAGTAGTTACAACCCTATACAAGAAGGGGAGGAGGTAACCCGCACGAAGCAGCAGTTACAATCCTATACAAGAAGGGGAGGAGGTAACCTATACAAGAAGGGGAAGAGGTAACCTGCACGAAGCAGCAGTTACAATCCTATACAAGAAGGGGAGGAGGTAATCTGCACGAAGCAGCAGTTACAATCCTATACAAGAAGGGGAAGAGGTAACCTGCACGAAGCAGCAGTTACAACTCTATACTCTATGTTTGGATAATTGCCAGGTTCTTGTGGCCTGGTTTGGCCTCTGTTGGAAACAGGATACTGGGCTTGATGGACCCTTGGTCTGAGCCAGCATGGCAATTTCTTATGTTCTTATGGATAAAGCCAGAACAAGAGGACAACACTGAGCAGTGGTAGAGGTCTGGACCTCAGAATTCCAGCAATCGGAGGACAAACCAGACCAATTTTGGGAAAATTGGACCGCTACCCATCAGCAAGAGAAAGAGAAAGCCAGGGCTGCTGAGAAATTGGAGGTTTTGGAGATCCAACCCGGAGAGGAAAAGCTGCAATTAGCGACTTGTGAAATGGACATTCTGGGGCTAATCAGGATGGGTCACCCAGAGAACCAAGAGGGCTTGAGGTGGTACAAGAAAGCCTCATCTAACAACCCAAAAGTTTGGTGTAAGGGTACCTTGATTGAAGAGGAAGCTACCCTAGATAAAAAGAATCCCCAGCATGTAAAGGGCAAGGCATTCCGTGGTTTCGAACCCCGTAACCTAAGGCAGGTGGAGGTCAAATTGTGATGTTGATGCATTCGACGTTTTTCCTGTGATTGAGCATCTCTCCCAAACAGCACCTCTAGTTTTCCAGTATGAGCTGTAGAATATGGTTGTTTTATTCCTGGGTGCAGTGTAACATCTGTTAGCATGATTGCGTGCCTGCCTTTGTGGTGCCTGGTCCTGCCTCTGGCTTCAGTTCTTCCTCCAGCTCCTGTTACTTTCCTCTTCCTGTAGCTCCTCCTCTTCTATGTCCGCTACCTCATCAAGATTTGGGATGTGTGTGTGCTTATGGGAGTTCTTTTAGAGATGTGCATTCGTTTTAAATGAATTAGACAATTTCAACGAATTGTCTAATTTGTCATGGTTCGGGAGAAGTGATGTACGAAAGGATTTTTTCCGATAATTCAGAAATGCGTATTAGTGCGCATTAATGGGTGTTAATGCATACTAACATGTAATTAGTGAGTTCTAAGTCCCGTTAGTGCGTATTAACAAAGTTGCAGGCTTAGTGCACACTAAAGGGACTTAATGAGCACTAACAGAGTTAGTGCGCTCTAAGCCCGTTAGGGTGCACTACCTAGTTTTCTAATTTCGGAGTTAGTGCTCCTTAACAGGACTTAGGACACACTAACTGGTTGTTAGCGCACACTAACAAAAAATGTTACCAATAAATTACAAAATATGTAAATTGGGGAATAGTTCGTCAGCTACAGAGATATGGTTCTGCATTCCTATTGGCTGTCTCCTTACTATCTCTTTAGAAGTAAACAGCCAATGGGAATGCAGAATCCTATATCTAGCTAATGAACTGCCCCCCCAACTGACACTTTTTAACTTATTGGTAACAATTTTTGTTAGTGCACACTAACTTTAGTTAGTATGTGCTAACAACCAGTTAGTGCTCCCTAAGTCCTATTAGGGCGCACTAACTCTGGAATTAGAAAACTAGGCGGTGCACACTAACGGGACTTGGGATAGAGCGCTCTAACTCTGAAATTAGAAAACTAGGTGGTGCACACTAACGGGACTTGGGATAGAGCGCTCTAACTCTGAAATTAGAAAACTAGGTGGTGCACACTAACGTGACTTAGTGCACCCTAACATGGAGTTAGGGCGCACTAAACTCTGTTAGAGAGAAACACGCAAAATAAAAACTTGAACCACAGGAAAAACGAAATTTCCCACGTGGGCTCGAAAACGAAGCCCGAACCGATAAAACAGAACAATGCACATGCTTAGTTCTTTTATCCCTTCCCCTTCTCCTTTCTCCTACTCTGCTGTCCTGTATTCCTCTTCCCAGTGTCTAATGGACCTGATCTAGGAAATATTGAATTCCATCCTCCACCGTTCTGCATCTGCCCCTCCCCCATCACTATCCGCTCCCTCTCTGCATCTCCATGCACAGTAGTATGTCTCCATCCTGCACTCCACACTCTCATTCTGACACGACCACCCTTCTCCTACCAGTTAGACCTACCCCCGATTTCTCCTCACCTACTCGTTCCATGCCCATGTACATGCAACTCACTCATGCCATTCCATGTTCTGACTAACTGTGGTGCTTGATTTGGCTCTGCAACATTTTGTTTTGTACCTAATAGATGTGATAAGACGCCTGATACCCACAGGTCAAAGACAATGGCAATAATGTTAACTTCTGTGAGCAAAATATGGATGTTAAAAGCTGCTAACTATGCTGACATCAACAAAAGAGCAAAAGAAAACATATTTGCTGAAACTACTGAAAACTGACTATAGCTCCTGTGTGTGTGTGTGCAGACAGTGCAAGGCCACTCTCCTGTTATTCTCTTGTTCTACCAAAACAATTGCAGATACATTTCTTTGCTAAAGCCACAACAAATGCTAGGTGGAAAGTCACAGTGACTCTACACTCTGCACATAGCTCGGCCCATGACCGACAAGGATGACATTACCAATACTGACCAACGAGACAAGTCAAGGAATTTCAGAGTCGTCGTCATCATCGACATGGGTACGGACTGATCATCCGGCCACCCCCTCCGGCTGATCTATAGGGAGCAGTTTGGACAACTGCCAATGCGTCTTTTTGTATTATTTGCAAAGATAATGTAAGCAGAATTTTACTTTCTGTTTTACTTTCTGCCCCTAAACATTCCAAGTGCATGAAAATATCTCAGTTTCTGAATAAATATAGGCTGTAATCAGATTAGTATTGTAATTGTAGCAATTATAAGAAAATAGTTCATTTGGGTGACTTTCTGGTCTCAATTAATAATTTGGCTTTATTTGCAAGTCTTATTGTCTACTGTTAATGCTAATTTCCTGCACAAGCTTGCAACAACAACCACATCCTCTCACTGCACTCTTTCCAGACTCTTCCAGATATAAATCTGCAACCAACCACTCACCCTCTCACCCACAGACCTGGAAGAACAAAGGGAATGTATTCCATGAACGTAATACAAGAAAGAAAACAAACCATACAGATGTTTGGTTTTTTTTTCCTCCCCTGAAACCCTTCACTGTCCTTTAACCTCCTCTCCTGGGATCCAGTTCCTTTCCACTTTTCCCCTCAGCACATACAACTAGCCCCATGAGCCCAGCTTGCTTTTATATTGATTTGTAGTAAGGCGTGGGGCCAAGAGGAAAAGACGCCTAAGCATGCTTTTCTTTCTGTGTATCTGCTATTTTGTGTGGTGGCCACACATTATTTAGCTCTCAGGCAGAAGTAGCATTTCAGTGCCGGGAAGATAACTTTCAAATAACTCCACGCGGTGGCACATACATGCATGTATGGCTGCACATAGATCTAAGATAGGATTTTATAACCCTCGCATATCACATATGCGCGAATTATAAAATATATCTCTCTACCCCTCAAAATAGGCGCAGATGTGTGCTTACGCGCGAATACATTGAAAGCACGGACTTTTTCCTACCTAATTTAAAAATATATGTGCACAGATTTGAAGCACAAAAATAAAGCAGGACATATAAAATCCAATTTATGGGCGTAGGTTGGTAAGTATATTTTAAAATGTGTGTAGAATTGGAATTACCAGCTTACTAACTACTCCACCAGGTCATCGAGACCCTCCTGGTTCTTCAGTCTGAACTCCCCCCCAGCACCCAGACCTCTCACCAAGCCAATAATACACCATAAACAAGTCTGATATCGATTAGGCAAGATAGCTGGCAAAATTAAACGAGTAAGTTGCCCAATGTATGTGCGTCTTTTAAAATAGCAACTTAAGTGCGTAATTGCTGGCTCCACCCCAGAACACCCCTACACCACCCCTGTTTTCCATGCATATTTCTGTGCATGAAACATGAAGTATGCATGAACTTTTGACTTTTATAAAATAGCAATTATGCGAGTGGAGGCTACTTACATGCAATTATGCCAATTTTTATTTGCATAACTCTGTGAAAATTCACCCCTATACATTTTGTGTTAATCTGCATGCTAATAGTGTGTTAAGCAGTATGCATGCTATATGTTACAGAGCATACAAAACATTCAATGTACCATATATTATCTATTTATTTATTTATTTATTTGTTTATTTATTTATGAAAAAAGCTAAATCTGAATAAATACAATACTACATACTATATGTGTGCAAAATATTACTTTATTTGGAGAATTTCCACATAATTTGCATATATTTATTCACCCTACAACACAGGTAACTCAATTAGGGAAGTAAGTGGTTACTACTTCAACAATGACAGTGAACACAATTGAGGGGGGGTCATATCGAAGAACTGGCCTATTGTAACTGGGTGGGCATCATTCCCTCCCCCAGCCTCCTGACTCACCAGGCCCACAGTGAGATGGGACGGCCCGTCTCTGGCCACCTGGACTTCCAACTGCAGCAGTGGTCAGCTGATGGGGAAGGAGGAATTGGGCTGACTCCCCTTTTCTCTCTTTTTTTTTTTGCTCTGGCCACGTGAAGCTGGATCCCCTGCATGGAGACTTCCTGGTTACCCAGCAGCCACTGCTGCTCCCATGTCCCTTTGGCATCTGCGGGTAACCCTGCATCCCAAGAGACTGGCTGGCAACACGCAATAACATTGAACGTGTGTGTGTGTGTGTGTGTGTGTGTGTATATTGGGGGGGTGACACGGGAGGCGCACAAAATTTAAAAGAGAAATAACTTCCCATCCTAGCTTTTAGCTCACAGCTCTCTGACTCATCCCTTTTCTTTTCTCTCCTACTTTTCCTTATTAGTTCAATTTGCACTTATACGTTGTTTGAATAACTGTCAGTAGAGTGCTGCTCTTTTACAGGCAGTGTGATTGAATCTTGTGTACTCTGGCGTGCTTTAGTATTTGACAATGTTTAGGAGAGCGCCCTGTGCTTTACTGCATTATTGTCACGGCGAGGTGCTCAAGCTACGAGTCCAGGGAATGGGGGCTGGCGGGAGAGCCTGAAGAGATTGCATGGTCGGGCTACGGTTGGCGTCCAGGCCCCGTGCTGAAACTGTTTTTTGTGGCCTGGCGGTCTGAGCCTTGTCCCCTACCAATGGTGGCCCCCAGTCACGCAACATGGGGGCCTGTGCCTCGCCCTTGAGCACAGGGCTGATACAGGCCCATAATATCCACTGCAGTGGGGCCTTTCTATTTGTGGCAGACCTTGTTATGGCTCCAGAAAGTAAGTGGATTAGTGATCCAGAGAGGATTTTTGGTGGGTTTAGTATATGAAAACCTCTAGCATCCAATTAGATTCCCCAGTCAGGTCATCTAATAATGTCACTGACAATATATATTACTAGAATATGGTGTCCTATGTTCTCTTTTGTCAGGCTTTGGGGAAAGATAAGGGTTGGCCTTGCCTATGCTACTAGAGATTTACCGTTTAAGCAGAAGGAAAGTATTTTCTATTACAAAACTTTGTAGGGTTTTTTTTTGTATTTGTTTTTTTCTTAAACTTGCTAATCATGCCTTTTAGTAAGGTGCACATGTTTTTCACAGTTCTACCTAGGCACTGTCAATCTCTAAAGCTCCATTGAGGTTTGGTGGTTAATTGCTTGTTTCATGAGCCCTTCAGTTATCAAGCTTGTAAATGACAAAAGGCTGTTATGTTGCTTTGTTCAGGGTGTCCAGGAATAAAGATCCGTGCAAGTGTACATTCCTCATCACGAGCATCACTACTATCTGTTATAATGCTTGCTTACTGCATATCATACAGTGTGGTATTTTGTATATTTTAATCCATTTAGTTTCTTTATTTGTAATTTAAAAGTACAGTCAGTGCATTTTATGTAGCTCTTCTAAACTTGGTCTTGAATTGTTTGTACCATTTTTCCATTCAGGCTCTGAAAACCTCTCTGCCAGATTTTGCCTTATTATCGGGCCGATACAGTACAGTGCGCTCCGGTGCAGCGCACTGTTAGCCCGCGTTTGGACATGCATTTTTGACGTGCTAGCTTTACCCCTTATACAGTAAGGGGTAATAGCACGTCGGAAATGCGCGTCCGACCCCCCGAAACTAATAGCGCCCGCAACATGCAAATGCACGTTGATGGGCCTCTTAGTCATTCCCGCGCGATCCAGTGAACACAATTGAGGGGGCGTTAATTTCTGCCGGGGAAGTGTACAGAAAAGCAGAAAAAACTGCTTTTCTGTACACCCTCCGACTTAATATCATGGCGATATTAAGTTGGAGGCCCCAAAAATAAAAAAATAAAATAAAAATTTTTTTTTTTAAATCTGCCTGTGGCCCGCGGGTCGGAAGACGGACGCTCAATTATGCCGGCGTCCATTTTCCGAACCCGTGGCTGTCAACGGGTTTGAGAACCGACGCCGGCAAAATTGAGCGTCGGCCGTCAAACTCGCTGACATCCGCCGCACTGTCCCTAGCGCCTCTTTTTACCGTGGGCCCTGATTTGCATAGGCCACCCTCCTGAATCGCGCGCCCAGGAGAGTGGCCTGAGCGCTCGCCGGCTCTCCCGCGCGTTTTTCTGTATCGGCCTGTGTGTAGCTTTGATTTGGGTTCTCAATTCAGGAGTACAGCCTCGCCCACAGGGGTGTACATATCACCTCTATCTATTCTATATTTGCACGTAAGGTTGTATTAGATGTGTAAAATAACGGCTGGAAATATATGAGGCCAGAATATGTATCTCTGTCCAGACATAAATTGGAGCGTTGTCACTATTTATCCATGCTTTCTTCTCTTAGTTGCATCAAATTTAGGCTGAGGATGATCAAATAGTATGAATTTGTTTTTCTTTGTAAATGTATGTTTCTGCCGTAAAGCTGTTTCATAAAGGCGTATTTGTGAAGGGAAACTGAACTGAGGTTGGGCAAAGGGCAGTAGCACTGCATTTGCGGCTTTATTGTGCTTTAATACCACAGTTTATTCATTATGGATTATCAATTTATTGGTCCGATGGTTTTTATGGCTTGTGATTTGACATAACTCTTCCCCCCTCTCCCCCCCCCTAGTAGAGCATCTCGTAGCGACGCTGGAAATGAAACCGTAAGTCCGTTTCAATTATGGTCCTGTGCCGTGCAGGACAATAATGTAAATATGAAAATAGCTAGACAAGCTGCTTAGCAAAAGGATCTGAACACACAAGGCAGAGCCTGCAGACCTAAAAGGAATCTATAATGACAATAAAGATTAGCCATTTGCTCTCCAACCTTATTTACAGAAGCAATCAGAGGTTATTCAGGTCGAGTTAATGACTCTGGCTCCAATTAATTCAATTGTCTACAAACAACCCTGATGCAGGGGCTGTCTGAATGTCTGCTGCACACTCTCCCGGGGAATACAGAAGACTCCATTAAAAGCGACACAATAACAACACAAGTTACGAGCAAAAAAAAAAATGCTATTGCATTATAAATAAATAAATTCCTGTTGTTTAACTTCTGCTGCGTGCATTAACAGAAATTCAATTACTGAAATAATAATAATAATAATAATAATAATAAGAGAGGAGGGTAGATTTGCCAAGTATTTGGACTGTAATTTGGCGGCTTAGTAACCAGCAGTTGGTTGTTCTGCAATTGCTTCTTCGCGGAGAACTTCTTTTGAAAAACCGCCAGACTTTTCATGTAAATTTCATGAACAAGTTTGCAAAGTGACATTTCCGAGCCTTTGGAATCCAATTATGAAAGCCGTAACTAAATCTATTATTGGGGGGAGGGGGGAGGATGTACAAACCCCCTTTCTTGTCGCCGCTGAGAACCGCGCAGTAATTGAGCTAAGCACAGGTGCCGCTCATTACGGGCCATTGTGCAGCCTCTGAATTCTGGGAACTGCGGAATTCGGGCGGATTAAACCCCGCTTGTGTGAACAACAAGCAGGGCTTGATTCTGAGCTTGTTTGTACAAAGCTTGTACACGGCTCATCTGGGACTCCTAAGACACCTGCCTACCCTTCGGAAGCCAAAAAAACCAGTTTCATTTCGGCTCTGGCTGTCCTTCCTAGGAATAGTTTTACAGATGCAGCATCCCCTCCCCCCCCACGCCCCCCCCCCCCCATCCCTCTGGCAGCCTAGTAGAGATGGGGGAAAAATAGTAAGGCCGGCTGTAACAAATTACCCAATGAAATAGGCAGAACAAAAGATTTAAAGTGGCTTTTTACTTGACAAGGCTCATGAGAAAACAAGAAATTATTATAATATATATATATATATATTTTTTTTTTTTTGCCTTAAGGATTATGTCCTCTCATAAACAGCTTCCTCAGATATTATATCAAATAGAACATATGCACCGGTTTAATGTTTCCCTGGATGGCATCACTTCCACTTGCTTTTTCAGATATATTTTTCCTCCTGCTTCTTGTGCTAACGCACCACTCTGTATTTTTTAGAGGCATGTATAGGGAGGAAGCAAGACAGGAAGAGATAAACACCATTCGCATATGCACTATGTATCCCTCCTGTCAGAGTACAAATGAAAAACTGCTAATGCTTTACCCTGGAATTCTATTAAATCTCATAGGTCTGCACAACCATATGGCAGTTCATACTCTCTGCTGGGCCCAGTCTTGTTACTGCTGAGTACTGTAACCGTGCACTCCAACCTCTGAATATTTCAGCTGCACACACAGTATCAACTTTCCAGCAGCAGAGGTGGATCTTAATTAGTTGGACTGCAGAGTGTTTTTTTTTATCCGTTGGCACAGAGAAAAGTAGCAATTAGTACAGACACCAGGAAAATAGCACCTGACACATGTATAATGCATGAAGTTTTACAACTGGATACCAGGAGATTGATCAAAGGCTTGCTTCACATCTGTGACTATCTGCAGAGTTCCCCTGCTTTATAATCAGGAAACGGTGGCTTTTTTTTTTCCCCTTTCAAAGCCTCAGGTGATCCTTATGGTATACGTCTGCTTCTGTCTTATTGTTTTCCCTTGAACTGATGCTCTCTCCATGCAATATCACGCTCAAGATTTTTGTCATGTAAAGGCTGCCTTTGGATGTGTATTCTGTATTTTTTTTCTATGACAGTGCAAAAAAAAAATTAAAAAATATTAACAAAACCCTCATCTCAAAATAAAACAAAGCATAAATCAAGAAGGAAAGAAAACGGAGGACAAATTGCATGAAAAAAAAATAAAATCTAACTAGCGAGGATACTTCACTAATGAGCCTTACCACATTCAAATAAAAATACTGTGGTAATTCATTTTGGTTTATGAAAAAGTATTTGCTGCCACGATCGTAGCCCAGGACATAAATTTACAGCGAGCGTAATAATTCAGGAAAAATGTGAAATTATCAGCATCTGCTGACAATGTGAAATTATCGGCTGTTGTGGCAGACCCGGGCCAAGGAAGAAGGGAGGGGGGGGGGGGAGGATGTGGCAGATTGATTGTGCTGGGGATGGAGAGAAGGAGTGGAGGCAGTGGCAGGTTGGGGAGGGGGGTATAGTTGCAGCAGATCAGGGCCAAAGAGGAGTTTTCATGTATGGATAGGCCACAAAAAGTAAAATACAAAAAAAAATAAAATAAAAAAATGCAAAAACAATTCCCTTTTCCTTTGATAAAATTGCTAGAAGAGAAACACAATAAAATTGTTTCCCTGATCATAACTCATCTTTAAATCCATTTGTATACCAGTTGGTACATAAAAATATCTAGCAGGCTATGAAATATATCCAAGGCATAATAAAAGATATAAATTGTTTAGGCTTAAAGGGATCAGAAGAAATAATTTATTTTGATGTAGTTTTATTTAAATGCTTTTAAATAACAGCATTAAAAGGACAGTGCATTCGTAGCCAAGAACACCAAATTCGAGGTCCCCTCTATGCAATCCATCCAGAACAGTTAGAGGCGCGTCTGTTTCCAAATATCATGGTAACCAATCACACACCTAATAATTTGTAGCCCAGATAGATCAATCAAAGCTCCTAACGTGACAATCACTAACAAATGCAATACCGATAGATAGAGATCAGCCAAAGTGGGGTTCTCCATGACAGATATTAAATATGACCAATGCTGTCTGACCCTGCTCCACGGAAGGCATGCAGGAGGTGCATATTTTCCTTTGTCACTGTGACACAAAGGAGAAGAGAATGCACTGCAGGAATATAAATAATCCGGGCAGCTTCACAGACAATATTCTACTCTGTGCCTCATTTCCACTTAAAAAAAAAAAAAAGCTGCCCTACAGACCTAATGTACTTTTAAGATTCAGCTGAAAGATACATAAAGGAGACTTGCAGCCAAAAAGAAAATGTACATATTTAATGGAATTAGATCTCCAGGCAGGAAAATGTCACAGAAAAGGAGAACATATTAAAGGGAATGCTGGGTGCTCCTTTCTAGTGGTTTCAGGCTTTGATAAATATCTTCTGGAATGCCATTTACTAGAAAGTTACTGTTTAATGAAGAAAAAAAGAAGTGGCTGATAAAATACAGGCTGGCTCTATGGCTGGAGTAACCTGCCAGATTCCGTTTTTTTTTCCTTCTCGCTCAGCTAGAGGCCTGGATTGTTTGTCTTCGTGGTAACGCTGCTGCCATCGTTCTGCAATGTTTCTGCACGGCATGGCAGGTGCAGGGCCTTTCCCAGGCAGGCTCTCGTCCCAGGCGGGAGATCATAGGCTTTTGCACGGTTTTGTTTAGAGAAGCTCAATGAAACCCCCCCCCCCTCCAAAAAAAAAACGCTAGATCAGCTTAATCGGTGTAAAGTGGGTCCTAGAGTGCAGCCGGAGGACAGTGGGAGCAAGTACTCACCTGGGGTGAGTTACTTCAAGTCCACATTTGTTCTCTCGTTCAAGGGCTTAGATTTGAAATGCAATAACCAAAGCTAAGTAATTACATTTTGAACAATTTTTCAAGTGGAAAACCAGAAACAAAGCTTTCACCAAGGTGAGGCTTAATTAAACATGTTGCCCAAAAAGATGCTGAAATCAGTACCATAAGAACATAAGAACATGCCATACTGGGTCAGACCAAGGGTCCATCAAGCCCAGCATCCTGCTTCCAACAGTGGCCAATCCAGGCCACAAGAACCTGTCAGGTACCCAAAAACTAAGTCTATTCCATGTTACCGTTAAAGATGGCCGCCGCCATCGTAAAGATGGCGGCGGCCGTATTTGGGTTGCCAACACCTGGGCATTTATTATTTATTTATTATTATTTTTATTATACCGAGTTTCATGATAAGAATCACATCAACCCGGTTTACAATTAACATGTGTGTGGAGGCAGGGAGTAACATAGTGATAAACATTTCCCAATTCAACATTAAATATAGTGTGAAACTTAAAAAATATTAAAACAATAATTAGGACGTGAGAAAGTTACAAAAAACAGGGAATAATAACTAGGACCAGAAAGGGGGAGGGAATTAAAAAAGAGAATATTTACATTTCAGCCAACTGTTTCCAAATTAATAAATATGTATAATGTTATAAGCAAAAGATGTGTTGATGGGTTGAAGTGTGGAGAATTTAATCCAGTTCTGGGAAAGCTTTTTAAAAAGCCAAGTTTTTAGTCTTTTCCTGAAAGTATGAACGCATGGTTCTTGTCTTAAGTCCGGTGGGATAGAGTTCCAAAGGGTTGGACCTGCTGATGAGAGAGCTCTAGAACTGTAGGATTTATGTTGGAAGGTTCTAGCATGTGGAACCTGAAGTGATTCTTTGTAGTGTTCCCTGATGGGTCTGGCGGATGTGTGTTTTTTAAAAGGGATTTGTAGGTCGAGTTGAGTGTATTGGTGGATGTTCTTGTAGATCATCATGATGGTTTTATAAATAATTCTGAAGTGGATCGGTAACCAATGAAGGTCTTTGAGGATGGGAGAGATGTGTTCGATTTTCCTGGAGTTTGTAAGGATTCTGGCTGCTGTGTTCTGGACCATCTGCAGAGGCTTGGTGTAGGAAGCTGGGAGGCCTAGTAGTAGAGAATTGCAATAATCTAATTTGGAGAAGATTATTGCTTGCAGGATTGATCTAAAGTCATGTGCGTGGAAGAGAGGTTTTATTCTTTTCAGAATATGTAATTTGTGGAAGCAGTCTTTGGTAGTTCGGTTAATGAATGGTTTGAGGTTGAGACGGTTATCTAAGATGGCTCCTAGATCTCTTACATGGGTGGTTTGAAGGAGGGTTGGTGGCTTTGAAAGAGTGTTGTTTTCAGGAGCTATTAGGAGATATTCCGTTTTCGACGCATTAAGGACTAAGTTTAGGCTGTTTAGGAGGTGTTTGATTTCTAATAAGCAGCTGTCCCAATATTCCATTGATTTCGAGATTGATTCTTTTATAGGGATCACAATTTGTACGTCGTCAGCGAAGAGGAAGTGTTTCAGGCTTAATTTTGTGAGTAGTTGACAAAGTGGTAGAAGGTATATATTAAATAGAGTAGGTGAAAGCGATGAACCTTGTGGCACCCCTCTGGTGGAGGGGTGATATTGGGATTCTGAATTGTGAATTTTGACCCTATATCTTCTGTTTTCCAGGAAGGTTTTGAACCATGTTAGTGCGGTACCTGTCACCCCAATATTTGCCAGCTGTTTTAGAAGAAGGTAATGGTTGACGGTGTCGAAGGCCGCCGAGAAGTCTAGGAGGATTAGTAAAAATGCTTTGCCTTTATCGATTCCGGAGAGGAGGAAGTCTGAGAGGGAAAGAAGTAGAGTTTCTGTGCTAGCCGCTTTTCTAAAACCATATTGGTTTGGAGACAGAATGTTGTGGTCTTCCAAGTAGTTGGAAAGTTGAGTGTTCACCAATTTTTCCATTATTTTAGCTATGAATGGAAGGTTAGAAATGGGGCGGAAGTTGTTGGGATCATTTGGATTTATTCGGTTTTTTTAGGAGGGGTTTAATTGAAGCTGATTTTAGTTCATCTGGGTAGATACCCTGGGTCAAGGAACAGTTTATAATTTCAGCAAGGGATTTTGATATAGTATCAGGAATGAGAAGTAGCATTTTGGAAGGAATTTGATCAAAAGGGTGTGATGAAGGTTTCATTTTCTTGAGCACTGATTGTAACTCTGAGATCGTGATGTGTTCAAATGCGTTAAGTTGGATATTTTTGTTTGGGAGATGGTATGTATTATCTTGCGAACTAGTGGTTAGTGACAACTGATTGAAGAGGTCAGAGATTTTTTTGCTGAAATGAAGAGCCAGTTCGTCTGCTTTGGTCTGAGCGAGTTCGGGAGGTATATCTGGAGTGATAGGTTTAGTGAGATTTGAAACGAAGGCGAATAGAGCTTTAGAGTCAAAGATAAGGTGATGAACCTGACGGGCGTAGTAGTCTCTTTTTGTTTTTTGTGTACTGCTTTTGTATTGGTGGAGCGTGCGTTTGTAGTCTGAGAGTGAGGCCTGTGAAGGGGCTTTGCGCCATTTTCTTTCTTTCTGCCTGAGTAGTTGCTTGAGCTTTCGCAGTTCATCATTAAACCAGGGTTGTCTTTTGGATGCCTTTGAAGAGTGTTTTTTGGAGGTCAGTGGGCAAAGAGTGTTTGCTACTGAATTTGTTATTTTGGACCATGTTTGAAGAGCTGAGTTAGGTGTGGAAACATCGATGGATGGTAGTTCTAGGGCTAGATGTTTGCTGAGGATTTCGGGTTTACATGATTTTCTATAAATAAAAGTGGGTCTTGAGTCAGGCTTAACATCTGGTTGTTGTAGTGAAAAGCTGGTGGAGATTAAGGAGTGGTCTGACCATGGGACTTGTTGACAATCAGGTTGATTTGATTGAGAAATGCCACTGTTTGTGAAGAATAGGTCGAGAGTGTGTCCTGCTTTGTGAGTGGGTTTGTTGATTTGTTGTTTGAAACCCATTGCTGACATTGCGGTGAGGAAGGCTTCGCAGTTCGTTGAAAGGGCAATGTTCGTTGAAAGGGCAGTTCGTTGAAAGTTCGTTGAAAGCGCAGTTCGTTGAAAGGGCATGTTGAAGGGGAAAGCACCCTCTTTCTCTCAATATTGCATCGCCATTGGAAATATGAAAAGTTTCTGGCATTTCTGTGCTGCTCTTCATGCCTTACTCAACTCATCCAATCCAGCAAATGAGACATAAGTTGGCCTTTCATCTAGCAATGACCTTTGACTTCAAATACCTTGCCAGGTACCTTAAACGGTTCTCTGTTTTTCGGGCACCCTCCCTCATGCTGCAACTTTTTATTTGGATCCACTTTTGCAACATTGCCTAAAACACGGTTGGCAGCATTTCAGCAACGCCTGATGAGGCATTGCCAAGAGATTGCTGTGATCCATTTATGGTTTTTGAACGACAATCAACATGAATTTTTTAGAATGAAAAATATAAGACTGTATGGAGATGAGAGATAGAAAACTATGATTGGGTTTTATGTATGTATTTATTTGGATTTATTACCCACCTTATAGAAGAAGAAATTCACCCAACACAGAGTACAAAATTTTTGCAAGGTGATATACAGTCAGTGACCAGTAGGGGTAACCGATGACAATTCTAATGTAATCTAGTCTAGTAGGGACTAAGCTTGAAATCAGTCAGTGGTAGGACTAAACTTGAAAATGTTATTCAACATGTTATTCAACATCTCAGTAAAATGCACAACATCTCAGCAAAATGCACACCTCAATGGCATAATAGTATGTAGCAGCATCTTCATGTTATTCATTATGGCTCACGGCAGTTTATAGCAGTCAGTTTAATTCTAATGCATGTAGGGAAGCACTACTTTCTAGGGTGGAGACAGTTGTGGGTTTTTTATTAAAGGCCTGGTGGAAGAGCCAGACTTTTACTTGCTTCCTGAAGCGGGAGTAATCACGTGTTTGGTGAACTCTTCTGGGAGAGCATTCCATATAGCAGGTGCTTCTCTTTTGATTTCTATTGTCAATGGAGTTGCTATGGAGGCTCCAAGTGAGGCTCTTAGAGACCTGGAAGGCTTGTAGAAGGACAGCTTTTATCTCAGGTAGTTAGCTCTATTTCTAGACCCTTAAAAATCAACATAGAGTCTGGGTTTGATTCTGTAAGGGTAGCCAGTGAATGTTTTTTTAAAACAGGTGTGACATCATTATGATATGCATTTTGATTGTCAACACTGATAGAAGAGGAATATTACACAATATCTTTGGTATCTGCCAGTTTTGCAGATTATGAACTTTCAACAGGTTTCCATTTCCATGACTTCAACATTTCAGACATCTAATAGTGCAAAGGTCTAGCAGCTTTATAGGTCTTAGGGGAAAGCTCGATGCTTAGCAGTTTGTGATACCTTTTATCAGCTCAATATGAAAATACCATTTGCCATATACATATACATACCATATCCTTTTTTTTTAGTCAAAGCCAGTTCCAGACTGAGGCACAAGCTGCTAGGGATGTCATTCATTTTACCCAAAAGAATAATATGTAATGAATGGGTCCAAATTCGGTTCATTCCAAATGGGACAAACTAAAAATGGATTCACTCTGAAAAGTCCAAAAATTATTCAGATTTTATGGTTTGATGAATAGGGTGCACTAGCAAATATCGTGCATTACTGGTACATTTGGACGCTCCAGGTTCGAGCCTCCCCAAAGTCCCCCCCCTCCCCCGCTGGCTCCTAATTACCCAACTGGGGGTTTTCAAGAGATAAAGGAGCAGAAACTTTTCCTTCCCCACTGGCTATGATTTCAAAATGGTGCAAGTTTCAGGGCCAGCCGGGGCCCGTTATTTTATGGCTGTAATGCTTCCTTGCCATAAAATAACTTGGTGCTGGTAGCCCTGAGATCAGAGTCATATTTTAATCACAGGCAGCGGGGCAGGAGTAACTGAGCCAAGCTCCTGCCCATTTCTACCTTGGAAGAAAGGGGTAAGAAAGTACCAGAAAAGCTGGGGGGGGGGGGGGGTGCCAGAAAAGCTGGGGGGGGGGGGCTATGTGTGAGTGTGGGGCGGGGAATTCTCATGGGGTTTTATTAAATATTTTGATTCAGCAAATGAACTGAATCAAAATAAACATTAAATGCAACAAATCCTCAGACTCAGCTCTTGCAAAATAGCTATGTTGAATGCACTCACAGATCCCATGCAGACCAGCACTGTTAGAGTTATATTGACCCATGGCTCAATCCCCCTAGAGGTCCCCCATAACACCCATTCTTAAAAAGATAAGCAAACAAAACAACGCCAACATAACTCACAAAATAAGCACAAGAAGAGATTAAGTGACAACACTGGACTAAGGTCAAGGCCATGCTATTGGTGGCAAAGCTCCAGACTTTAGGGTCTGGCTCATATGTAAGACGGTACAATATAAAGGCTTTCTCATAGTAAATGCTGATTGTCAGACTGTACATCATATGACAGCTCATCTTTGCTAAGGTTTTCTCGAAATATTCTGCATAGGCTAGGGCTCTGCTCACCAGTGCTTCACATTCCGAGTTACCCGATCATTCTTCCATAATAGTCCACAGGAAAAAGGCTGCACGACAACAGCAGCAGCATAAAGCATTGATGAATAGGGTCCTAAGTGTCTATTAGCTTCTCCTTAACTTGCCTTTATAGTATTGGGTACATTTAAGGCTGTTTTAGCTACAAGGGTAGTACATCCACCGAGAAACATGTTACTCCGTCTGCACCTCATTAGAACTCATTAGGTGAAGAGAAAAAAAAAAAAAAAAAGCTAATTTGCCTTTGTCTTTCTCAGTCATGTTAAGGAATTTCTTTCCATAACATCAGTCTCTTTTTAAATGATGAAAATAGCAGGAATCATGCAAATTAAGAGAAGCCTGGTTAGAGAGCTTTGAGTTATTATATTGAATGAGGTTGCTGATAAATTGTTGAGGAGCTCGCCCCCAGAGGGGTTGTAATAGGTGCTGTATCTTGCAATTCTCTCTCACTTTAGTGTATCCTAAGAGACTAACATTTTATTTAAAAACACATCTATAAGCAGATATTGTGCTATAAATCAAACCGTGAAGAATACCTAGAGCAGTCAACGGAAAGCAGTTTTTTGCAAACCAAACAAAAATAACCAGATAAGGATAAAAAAAAAAGACTCAATGTGAACTACATAGGATGAAAGATGTTTAAAAACCATATAATTGGGAAAATGAATATCATGCAAGCATGATTACCAAATAATCTAAACTTTCACACTATAAAAGATGTCTTAGCTTGTTTAGATTTATTAAGCAACGTGATCTAAAACATTACAATAGCTGAAGGGAATGAGCCACAAGATATTACACTTTCAAAGTCAAATTAAATACAATCTAGTAAGTAGACAGTACGCGTATGGAAATAAAATAGATTAATAGGTGTCAGCAAACCAGAACACAAGGATACTGTGTGATTATTTAGTGATAATCTGGGAAAGCCAATATTCAAAGTGACTTACACCAGTGTTACTGGCTAGCTGACAATTGCCTACCCTCAAAGTGGATAAAAGTTATCCCCGTCATTCAATACATATGTACATTTCATCATACCGAGAAGAGGTGGCCCCAGGGTGTATTTAGGTTGGGGGAAGGAAGTAACACCAATAGGTTTCTTTTCTAGACACATTGCTTTTCATGGAAAGAGTGCCCGCGGGTAAAACAAGTGCCAATGTCCACAGGTACATTGGCACTTGTTCAAAGTGCCAATGTACCTGTGGACATTGGCACTTTGGCGATGTTCAAAGTGAAAATATGTATGGAGTTGGTCCAGTGAGTGGCTACTAAAATGGTCGGTGGCGTTCACTATAAAGCATATGGGGGCAGACTTAAAAATCTAAACGTACAACCTAGGCTAGAGGAAAGACAAGATAAAGGAGATATGATAGAGACATTTAAATACCTTCACAGTATCACTGCTCAGGAAGCAAGTCTCAATAGGAAAGAGGCTCTGGAGTGAGGGGGTCACAGAAAAAGGGTGAAGGGGGTAGAAGTAATCTAAGGAAATATTTCTTTACAGAAAGGGTAGTAGATGGGTGGGACAGCATCCCGGTGAAGTCTGATGGAGACAAGAACAGTATCTGAATTCAAGAAAACATGGGGCAAGCACAGAGAATCTCTGAAGGAGTGGTAGGGATCGTAGAGCTGAGCAGCTGGTAGAGATGGAGAGACTAGAAGGGCTGTATGGGCTTTTTCAGCTGTCATATTTCTATGTTTCTAAAACTTTCTATGTAGATACTGTTTCTCTTACTGAAAAGACAATTTGCATTGAACTAGAAAAGCCTAAAGTGATCATGTAACAAGGCCAAATGGAATATATCCTGGGATACTAAGGGAGCTTAGAAAGCTTCTGGCATCTCCACTGATAGATCTGTTCAATCATCATTTGGATGAAGAGGTAGATCCAGAGGCCTGGAGTTTTTCTCCTCTTTACAAACGTGAGAGCAGGATGCGGGATAGTAACTATGGGCCAGTTAGTTTAAGGTGAGTAAATTAATGTTGTCACTACTTAAAGAAAGGATAGTAGAATATCTTAAATCCAGTAGGTTATACATCCAAGGCAGCATTGCTTTAACAGAGGGAGAGGATGTTCAACAAATCTAATACGATTCTTTGGATAACCAAAGAATTAGACCAGGGATAAGAACTGAAAGTAGTATGTTTAGATTTCAGTAAGGCCTCTGAGATTGTTCCACCCAGAAGGCTTATAAATAAGCCAAGCAGGTCCAGTTGGGGTAAACTGGGTTAGAAACTGCTCACATGATGGGTAGGAGAAAGATGGTGGGAAATGAAGAGCACACCTAGATAAAGGCATCATCAACAGAGTGCCTGAGGGATCTGCCCTATGTCCAGTTCTGTTCAATAGTTTCATGAGTGACATCGCCAAAGGGCTAGCAGGAAAGATGCATTTCTTGGCAGATAATACTAAGATTTGTAACAGCGAGGATGAGGTAGAAAAAAATGAAGAGTCAGGGCGTGGGCAAGATGGCGGCGTAGGCAGACGCTAGTACGCTGAGCTCCGCTGTTTTTGAATTCTTTTTTCTTGCAAAAATGCCCGCGAAAAGAAAGGGTAAGCTCCGTACCTATCCCTCAGACACGGAGCTTATGGCAGCACAGCGTTTGATTACAACCTATGCGTCGGCGAAGGTACTGGAAATTGGGGGAGCGAACTCCGCTGAGGGACCTATCGAGGAAGCGTTGGTCTCTCTTGGAGAAGTGACTCTCAGCCCCCCAGTTCCTCGGAAACCCGAGATTGCTTCCCCCCCCACACGCCCGGAGGCCGCCGAGACGCAGGCACATGACGTGCCATTGTTGAGCTCGGCGCAGGGAGGTCAGAGGGTGGCAGAGGAAGAAACGCCGGAGCAAGAACGAGAGGTCCCCGGAATTGTAGGGGCAGAAGCTGAGGATATGCCTCCTGTTTCTACCCCGATCCGGAGTGAGGACGATGGAACATCGAGAGGCGTTGCTCCTGCATTCGAGAGGGAGAGTAGCCTGGCCGGAATATCACCAGTATTGAGGGCGGGTGAGTTTGTAGCAAGACCCCGTTTTCAAATGCCGTCTAAGCCAGAGAAAATCACCTTAGAAGCAATATGGGATATTATGGCGGCGTTAGTGAATGTGATTGGTAACTTTCAGGACAACTTGGAAACTGTTGAGCAGAAAGTAATATCATGTGAAACCCAGATAGAAGAAATTAAACCTAAGCTGGCTCTGATGGAGGTTGAAGTAAAGAAAAATCAGGACTGCAATGTAAAGATTATAAAAGATGTTACTACGATTTCTAGAAAGTTGGAATACATGGAAAATTACTCTAGACATTTAAACCTGAGATTTCTCAACTTTCCAAAAATTGTTGGGGAACTTCCGTATATAACATTGAAAAAGTACCTTGTTGAAAATTTGAAATTTCCTGAGGGAGAAATCCCCCAAGTGAATAAGTTATATTATATACCAACATCTAATAAAAATAAAAATGTTTTGCAAACTAATGAAGGGAATCTAACTAGATTCCTAGAGGATTCAACAATGGAATATTATGAAACGGTTACTCTAATGGTATCATTCATTGTAGAAAAAGATTTAAATGATATAATGAAAAGGTACTTCAAGAATATTCAGAACCAGTTTCGGGGGGCAAATATTCGTGTATTTCCTGATTACGCTCCTATAACCCAAACTAGGAGACGTGAATTTCTTGTAATGAGATCTCAAGTCCTAGCTTTGGGTTTTTCCTATGTATTGAAGTATCCGTGTAAGTGTATTATTAGATCTGGGAAAGATATATATGCTTTCCAATATCCTGAACAGTTAAAATCCTTTCTGAACGCAAGGAGGGTAATAGTTCCCTCCATAGTTAAGCCCTAATATGGAACAGAAAAAAATAGTACCTTTAACTACGTAAAGCTATTACTGCATGTTAGATTATTGTTTTTGAACTTCCTTAAAATTCTGTCCCCAATGCCATATATTTCATATGATGAAATGCAATAATGTATTAAATTGATGGGATGTTATTAAGTATTGTTGCAGTAATTGGTTTGATGTTTAGATTATTGCATTTTCTTTTCTGTAAGTAAGCTTAAAACTTGCTGTAATTTTGAAAATTTGAAAAATTAAAAATTAAAAAAAAAAAAAAATGAAGAGTCATCTAGGAAAATTTGAAGAGCAATCAAAAGTTTGGCAACCAAAATGTAAAGCAAAAAAAAAAAAAATGCACTCATGTCCTTGGGGCACAGAAATCCCAAAAAGCTGCATATGATTGAGGGAAAGGGATTATGTGCAACCTACAGGAAAGGGATTGTGGTGAACAAAGCCGAGATTTGGAGCCCTACTACCGTCTGTGCTGGTTCTAGGAGGTGGTATATCCTAGAAACATAGAGGGGCAGATTTTATAAATCTGCGCACACGCGTACTTTTGTTCGCGCACCAGGCGCGAACAAAAGTACGCAGGATTTCAATAGATACGCGCGTAGCCGCGCGTATCCATTAAAATCCGGGGTCGGCACGCGCAAGGCTGCCCAAAATCGGCAGCCTGCGCGCGCTGAGCTGCGCAGCCTGCCTCTGTTCCCTCCGAGGCTGCTCCGAAATCGGAGCGGCCTCGGGGGGAACTTTCCTCCGCCCTCCCCCACCTTCCCCTCTCTTCCCCTTCCTAACCCCCCCCCCCCACCTCTATCACGAAAGTTACGCCTGCTCGAAGCAGGCATAACTTTGCGCATGTCGGGCCGGCTGCCGCGCTCCATGTTCCGGTCCGGGGGCTGGTCCGGGGGCTGGCCACACCCCCGGGCCAAAACCACGCCTGCGGCGCCGCCCCCGGATGATGCGCTGAACGCGTCACGCCCCCTCCACATGCCCCCCAATGACGTGCGGATCGCAACACGCCCCCCAAAACGCCCCCCCCCCCCGGAAAGCCCCGGGACTTACGCGCATCCTGGGACTTTGCACGCGCCGGAAGCCTATGCAACATAGGCTCGGCACTCACAAGGGGTGTTTGGGCCAGGTTTTCAGGGGGTACGCGTGTACCCCCTGAAAACCTGGCCCAGAAAATGGCGACAGAAAAGGACCCTAAGGCCCATCCATTCTGCCCAGCAAGCTCCCATAGTTATCAGTTTCCTATACCTATCAGTTACTCAAACCACCAAGGTCAGGGCTCTTGTTGGTTACTATCTGAGACCAATTTCCCTCCCCCCCTGCTGTTGAATCAGAGAGCAATGTTGTTGCATGAAAAGGGTAGTATCAGGCTTTTGGTTAAGGGGAGTAACCGCCGCATCAAGCAAGTTACCCCCATGCTCATGTGTTTCCAGGGATCTATTGAACAGGTCACTCACTCGTCATATTCCTTTCCAGATCATTTATAAATATATTAAAAAGCATCAGTCCAAGTACAGATCCTGGAGGCACTCCACTGTTTACCTTTTTCCACTATAAAAATTGACCATTTAATCCTACTCTGTTTCCTGTCTTTTAACCAACTTGCAATCCATGAAAGGACATCGCCTCCTATCCCATGACTTTTCTTAGGAGCCTCTCATGTGGGACTTTGACGAATGCCTTCTGAAAATCCAAATACCGGCTCACCTTTGTCCACATATTTATTCACCCCTTCATCTGTGAAGACTTCCCTTAGGTAAATCCATGCTGGCTGTGTCCCGTTAAACCATGTCTATCTATATGTTCTGTGATTTTATTCTTTATAACAGTTTCCATGATTTTTCCAGCACTGAAGTCAGGCTCACTAGTCTATATTTTCCTGGATCACCCCTGGATCCCTTTTTAAATATAGAGGTTTCATTGGCCATCTTCAAATCTTCAGGAACATCAGATGATTGTAATGATAAGTTACAAATTAATTGAAATAGGTCTGAAATTTCATTTTTTAGTTTTTTCAGAACTCTGTATACTATCTGGTCCAGGTGATTTACTATTCTTCAGTTTATCAATCAGGCCTACCACATCTTCTAGGTTCACTGTGATTTGGTTCAGTTCATCTAAATCATCACCCATGAAAACCTTCTCCAGTACGGGTACCTCCCCAACATCCTCTTCAGTAAACACCGAACAAAGAAATCATTTAATCTTTCCGCGATGGCCTTATCTTCTCTAAGTGCCCCTTTAACCCCTTGATCATCCAATAGTCCAACCAACTCCCTCACAGGCTTTCTGCTTCAGATATATTTAAAAAAGAGTCCAGCAGAAGAGTCCCTTGCATATTGCATGATAGGCCTCCTCCCGTCTGGTGCTTGGTCCTCTATTTCAGTGCCAACTTCATTTTGACAACTGCCCTGGTATCCCGCCAGCAATATACTTTAGCTGATCTGCTGCACTGGTCATCCCTGACAGGCTGCTGACATCCTTGGCGATGCCTTCCCAGTTCTTTCTCTTGTTTTTTGAGGATGTCTTTTGACCAAAAAGCACACTGTGCTTCTCATAGGCTCACCACACTAGAAAGTCCTTCTCTTCCCCCTGTGAAGCGTACATTGCATTGACACTGCTTGGCTTCTGTTTCCCACCTCCTTGTGAATCCAAATGACGACTGGTATGGGTCCCTCCCTCCCTGATCATTTCTCCCAATACCTGCTCCCCTCTCCCTGTCCCTACCCCTGCTTTGACCCCCTCCCCCTGCCTTCTTTTCTTCCCCTTCTAATTGCCCCATCTGTCTCACATATGCCACTCTCCTCCTGCCCCATCTATTCTCCTTGCCTACATTCTACCAATTCATGCACCACACTCTTCATATCCTCTCTGCTTCCTTCCTCACACCCCCTCTGTCATGCTCCATTCCCTCCATAGCCATGAACACTCTCCCTGCTCTTTCACGAAGCTAATTATAAAAGTGGATAAAAAGACAGACAATAACAGACCAAAAATTAGATGCACTCTAATTATTTGCTCAAGAAAACAGACAAAAGGTTGGGAAACAGCAAGGGAAAAGCATAAAAAACACCGCTCAGCAACTGAACAACTACCAACTCCAGCACTTAGAAATCCTCCATAACTACTGTATATGCTTGTTGTGTCGTATCATATTCATTTGTGTTTTTGTAATGTATGTATGTGTGTAGTAAGCTGTTGAATACATTTTTTAAATAAATAAATTCACTCCTAGTCCAGAGCTCACCTATCACCACCCAGCACTGAAAGGAGGCGTGTCAAGAAAACAGACGGACATCTATGCACCACCAATCAAACCCAAAGGCCTTCTAGAAACCAATAGGGAACACTGCAGCTTTTTTCAAATTAGCGCCATTTTTTTTACCATCGGTTTTATTGTGGTTTTCTGCATGCCGCTTTTGGGATTGCTGTGGATTTTTAGCACCAGTTTGATTTGTATATTATTAGTTTACTGCATGCGCGTGGTATGAAAAATCATTGCTACAATTTTGTGTTGGTTTTATTACATTGGCTCCTCTGATATGTTTCTGGAATCAAAGCCAGGTCTCTTGTCTGACAGCAGAAAACAATGACACTAAGCCATCTGTCCAACAGTACTTAGATTAGTGTGCAGATGCATTTAGATAGCTTAAGTTATCTCTCAGATAGTATATGGTGCTAGAAGCTTGCACAAGCTGATCAGCTGAAGAAATAACATTTATTTATTTATTTTAATTTTATTTATTTATTTGTTTTTATATACCGACATTCAAACATGAGTATCTCATCGGTTTACATGATAACTTGTGGGATAGTGTGACAACAGGTCATATTATCTTTACATTGTAACATAACCACATGAATAAGACTCCACATTTGCCATGACCAATGACAAATATCCCTAAAGAATATAATGAATATAAACATGGAACAGATCTTACTTTTCATATACAGAGTAATATACAGTCTGTACTGTGGTCTGCTCCACAGATCCGCAATAACCAAAATGAAAAGAAAAAGCTAGTATATCATTTTCAGTGCATGTTATGAAATAAAAATGCTGTTTGTTTTTGCCCATCTGTCTGAGACACCGATGTCATGGATGAGACTAGCAGGCAGGCCGACCACACCAAAGATACAAGTGCTGAAGTCATGGAGCCGCTGAAGGAGAGGGGAAAAGAAGCTGCTCCGATGGTTACCCCCAGGCCAAAGAGGAAACAGCACTGGGAGTAATGAGCCCAGGCCCCATCAGCCCAAGAGGAGCCAGCACCAGAGGAGAGGAGGAGGAAGGCTGGCGGGGAGCCCAGGCCTCACCAGTGACGAACTGAGCAGCGTCCAAGCCCTCCTAGTGGAAAAAGAGGAGCCAGCCGCCATTGGCTGTGGTGGTGGTGGTGGGGGGGCTGAGAAGTAGGGCAAGGAGGAGTGGAAGGGGTTCAAACTCCCCCCCCCCCCATCCACACACCTCCCATGCCCCCTCTTCTCCCCCAGCCTCCCACACTCCCTGCAGGGCGCCACATACACGCAGGTCATGGAATCATAAAACATGCTTTTTGACGTTACCACTGAATTCTAAACTTATTTTATGGCCTTAAGAGAAACAGTAGTGCTTTTCATTTGAATTAATATGATTTACAGTAAAATAAGCTGGCTGCAAGTAAACTTTATTATGTTGGAGGTAACTATAAGACAATAAGGGGCAGAGTTTTAAAGGAGCGCGCGCATAACATGCGGGCGCTGCCGCTGTGTCGGAGGACTCGGGACCGCCCCCGGCCTGCTGCCCCGCCCCTTTTTCAAAGCCCCGGGACATACGCGTGTCCCGGGGCTTGTGTGCACCGCCGAGCCTATGCAAAATAGGCTCGGTCCACACAGGGGGGTTTCAAAGGGTTACGCGCGAATATTACGCGCGTAACCCTTTGAAAAGCTACCCCTAAGCTCCTTCCACCTTTCCTGTAATCCTCTTTCCATGATATGGATCATGATAACTGATCGATTTTACCAACATTTTTGTGTTGCTCATAGGTGAATACATCAGCTTGAGACCTTGTTAGATGGGGAGTGGAAGTTATTTAAAAAGCAATGAGTCCTTGTTGATCAGTGGCTTAGCTGAAAGCTAGTCAGACTTGTTTCTTTTGGCAACAGGAAAAATCCTTGATTTCCCTTCTACTAACCTTTCAACTTAAAGAGCGTAAATTCTTTATTCTGGGTTTTAACTTGGAAGGATCATGAATAACCAGGCAGGATTCAGCACTGTAGGTTAGCTCTGCTCAAGAAAGGACCAAGCTTAGCTTGGCAAGAAGACCAAGCCGACACAGTGAGAATAAAGTTATAAGATCAGGGCTGAGGTCCTTGTCTAGCTCATGAGGCAAAGTCCCTGTTTCAGACTTCCCTGATTATTCCTGTTCTATAGATAAAATTCCATTCAGTATCTGAACATTCAAAATTACAAATATTCCCTAAAAATAAGAAAAAAGCAGTACAGACTATTGCAAATGGATAATCATTTCCAACTGTGTGAATTATGGGAAAATGTATGGGGATTGATACTGTTCATCATTTTCTGAAATACTGATTTTTTAAGAAGCTTCCAGTTATTGTAATTGCTTCTCTACATGGCTCGAACAACAAACAAACACAAGGAAACCCATTTTGGTATCACTAGGCATGTCACTAGAGATGCTTTCAAATAAGTCATAGAAAATCCATATAGACAAATACAATTTAATAATCTGCTTTTTTTTTAAAACATCTGAATCAAGAAAACGGCACCTTATCAGGCCAGCCGGGACGCGGCAGAAGCAGTGCTCTCAGCCCCTGGTGGAAGGGAGCTCCAGCCATCAGACCATGGTGACACCAAGTGGGCCAGAGTCAGGGTGAACATCTACTAGGTTTCAGGGCGGAGAACTGACACGGTGATGACTGCGCTAGATGGGATCCAGGAGGACGTAAAAATGGGAGACAATCCTGGCTAATTGTGAATGAAAGTTTCTTATGCCGAAGCTCGGCATAGGTCAGTTTCATCGGAGTTGGAAGACCAAAAGGAAGAAATTGCTTGGGCCTTCACTCCCGCACGCCCCAAAAAACTATAATACTACATGGGAATAAGAGGATGGATGGCTCAGGAACTTGAAAACTATATACAAATGAAAAAGATCTAATGGCTAAAATGCTCCATCACAAGACTTGCACATCGAATAAATATGGTTTTTATTGCTTCTAAGTTTAAAACCAAGGACACTCCTTTACCAAATTCAGAAACAAGAACAGAACAGAGAGGTGGTCACGTAAATTGCGCGCCACAAAACAAACACACATGGGCAAAACTCTCGTGACCTGGCCCATGAGCTGCCAGGCTTCTTCAGGGCACTTTATTTGCCACCACAACCCCTGTCTGCTTCTTGCATCTCCAGCAGATTAAAAGCCTCGGGTGGCCTCATCTGAGATGGTGCGCCTTTGCTCCAGAGGCCATGCTTTGGTGTTTAATGTGCTTTTGGAGGTGCAGCAGCCTGGCACAGGTGAAACACGGACCAGGTCGGGAAGGCTTTGGCATTTGCCCTTTGCTAGAGCTGCACGTGGAACCTTTTTCTTTCTGCTCCAAACACGGGGAGATTCCTCGACCTTCATCTACCAGCAATGGACAGGCAACTCGCAGGCCACTGTTTAGCGCGGCTGCAGCAGAAATGTTGCTATGTATGCTGGAGTTTGAACTGTTATTGATCCACCTTGTTGGGTTGAACCTGGTGATTTCTACGGTGGACATTTGCTTTGTGATTATTCTATTTGTTTTGAGATTGTATGGTCCAGCGGGGTTAGAAAATGTGTGTGGGTGTTATTTGTTTTGCTCTATGGATTTTATGCGACCCACCTGTCTGTTTTTGTTTTTTGAATTTCATAAGGCGGTATCTCTGGTGTTGAATGACAGAGATACTTGTGAGATATGTAGCACATCACTTTGAGGATTTTTGATTTACAATCATTTCAAACACATCATAGCCTAATGGTTCTGTCCTATATGACATCTCTCTATTTAGCTCAGTTGAAGCCATGAGCTACTATCTGCGCCGAGGATAATAAAGACTTAATTGATTTTGAGGAATGAGATTTAAGGATTATGATTAGGATGCATCACATGTCAGCTGAAGAATGTACAGCAGAAACTGGCAGAATTTTCTGTCTTGCACAAGTTTTAAGTCCCTGTAGATCTGACAGAAAGAAAGAGTCATGAGCACAAATTGATTTGCAATTTTCCTCTTTCTTCCCAGCAAGGCTCATATGGTTATATGATGAACCTTGCTTCAAACAAACTGCCTCTGACTTATGATCCTTTTGTGAGCTAAATGGCTATCTCATAAGATATTCTGTTGTAGCGTCTATTTCAATTGCTTTTACTGGGAAATGGCATTCTGGTGATTTCTGGGGACTCTCTCACACTCTTATGGTATTGATTTGCTAAAGCTAATGATAGGTAGTACATGAACGGAGAGCAAGTCACATGGCAAATGTGTCCATCATCAGGTAGAAATGTTCTTTTCTCAGATTTACAATGGGAAGATATAGCATGTTGGGCATGAGTAACAAATCGCCAATGCAGTTTTTTTTTGTAGATTTGGTTTCATAATAATTTATAAAATACTATTTGATATTATTATATTTCTAATAACCTACTTAGGCAATCAGGCTATACTTGATACTCGCGACAATATATCTTTCCTGAGAACATTGAGGGGGATCACCGTAGTCTAAACACTGCTGTTCGAGGCACTTAATTATCGCACACACACATTCACATAATTTATGCAAAAGTATTGTGAAAAGCAAAACAACCCTGAGCAGATGCTTTTGATGAGATGTTACTGCCTGTGTCATAAAATAATTGTATTATGGGTTTTCTTTGGAGGCAATGCCTCCATCTGATTTGAAACATTAGAGCAGTATTTTGCTATGGCACCTTTCTTACTTCACAGCTCCAACTTCCTTGCATTAGTAAAGGCAATTTTCTCTTTGCCTAGCCTTCTCCAGCCAGGAAAATTACCCCTGGTCTGATCATTGCATGACAGATTGTCCATCAACTAACGTATAAAGGAGGCAAACTTGTAAATAAGATGCTGTAAGGAAAATACATATTGCATGATTAGAACATAAAGCAATGGGATCCATTTATTAATTCGCATTGAACCAGCACAGTAATAATGCAGGTGACCAGCGGGCGTCTAATATGCGCATTAAATTGGGCTTTAACATCCAGTCTAGCAAGTTAATGAGACGCAGATTGTGGATGCAGATCCATGGCCTCCTTAACCAGAGTCCCCAACCTGGATTTTAAAAGGGCACTCCCAACCCTGGTTTAAAAAAATAGATCCAAATTCAATAAAAAAGATTTGAAACATAAAAATAGATCCTGTGATTCTCTCAGCTGAACACCTGAGCACGTGGGGGGGGTGTGGAGATTTGATCTTCTGCCCGGGAGTGGAGTGGGGAAGGTTAATCTGCCTACTGGGAGGGGGAACATTTGATTTCTGGGAGGAGGTGTCTGCAGAGGGGTCTTCTGCCTGCCAGGCGGTGGTGGCCTGAGCTTAGGTGGTCTGCTCTAACACAGCTATAAAGGTAACTACATTACCTGAGGTACAGTTTACCTGGCCCAAGCTAGTAAACCTAGCAATAATACCCAATGAGGCTATGGGGCAGATTTTTAATCTTACGCACGCAGGTTACATTGCGCGCTACCCGGCGCGCACAAATGTACACCCGATTTTATAACATGCGCTGGGCCGGAGACGGGGGACTGCCCGCCACCCCGTCCCTGGCCCCGCCCCCAGACCGCCCCTTTTTCAAAGCCCCGGGACGCACGTGCGTCCCGGGGCTTGTGCGCGCCACCGAGCCTATGCAAAATAGGCTCGGCGTGTGCAGGGATAGGTTTCAAAGGGTTACGCCCGTAACCCTTTGAAAATCTACCCCTAAATGCACAGAGGTTAGCCCTCTTTTGGGATAATTTGCATGTGCATTAGGGTCTCCTCCCATTAATGGTAACGTGCAAACAAAGTTTGCATCTTAACACCATTGGTATTAGTTAGCATGCATTAGTTAGGCCTAAAGATCCCCCAGTAGAATATTTTCATTAGCTGTGCCTCCTTGAATTCTGAATGTGGTGCTCTTTTCTCAGTTTTTCTGTTTCTCTTTCCTGCCCTGCCATTGTTAAAGGTGGATTTTCAAAACATTATGCATTGTAAGAAGCCTCTACAGGCGTATTCCCTATTTGCTAAAAGTTCAAAATAAGGGCCTGATGTTCAGAAGAATTTTCTCGCTTAAAACTGGGTTTTACTTGTGTCCGTGCCCTTTCCCCATGCAAGTGGGCTTTTGAAAATTGCTATCAGATATGCCATTGGGCCAGATTTAGGATGATGGCGCCCATAGGCAGAGGACTTGGGGCAATGGGTTCCCTCCTTCTTGGAAACCAAAGCGTAGCAGGGGGAATCCAAGTTTTTGGGCTTCAGAATCTGGCGGCCAAAGGCACATGCCTATCTTACCTATCCCTAAATCTGGGCCTGCGTTGAATTGTCAATAGGTTTTACCAGCATTAAGTGCTTTTGAAAATTGCTATGAATGTATGTTACATTTACAGGAGTAACTCCTTTGAAAATTCATCTGTGCGCAGATGTTCACTTTTGGGCACACATATTCGCATGTAGAAAAGGGGGCAGTCTGGGGCATTTCTGAGGCAGGGTCAACAGTTACGCATGTTAAGTTCCTAATTTAAAAGACCCTTGCGCGTGTACATTTTCCAACTTACTAGCATATTTTCTCACCTGCTAATTAGCTGGTGTAAGTGACATGAAACGTGTTTATTATGCAGTACTGACAGGGTGGGAGGTCTGGGTGAACGGGGGGGGGGAGTTCAGGCTGAAGAACCAGGAGGGTCTTGATAAGGCGCAGAAGGATTGGCGAACTGGTGAACTAATTGGTGAAACTGGTAATTTCATCTACACACAGATGTTATAAAACACACCACCTTACTCGCCTTACCTTCATGTGTAAAATATACGCATGCGTATTTTTAAAATAGGTGGTTATAGTACATGCGTTCACTGCATTGCATGCATTCGTACATAAGCCTACGTAAGGGGTAGAGTTACATATTTTATAAAAGGTTCACATATCATACGCTCTTAGTAAATCTATGCGTGGCCACACACACCCTTGTATGCCACCATGCACAGCTGTCCGAAAGTTTTCCTTCCAGTGTACTAATAGCATTGGTCTCTGATCATATTGAGGCAGATTTTAAAAGCCCTATGCGAATAAATCCAGCTGGATTTACGCGCATAGGGGGGTTACGCGTGCCGAGCCTATTCTGCATATGCCCGGCGATGTGTGCAAGCCCAGGACGTGCATACATCCCGGGGCTTGAAAAAATGGGTGGGGCGTAGGCGGTCCTAGGCAGGGCGGGAGCAAGGCCAGAGGCCTCCATAGGGCCTCTAGGCCGGGGGATCGTGTGCCGGCACTCGGCCGGCGTGCACAACCTATGCCTGCCCAGAGGCAGGCGCAACTTGAAAAATAAAGGTCAAGGGGGTTTAGGTAGGGCTGGGGGGGGGGGCGGGTTAGGTAGGGGAAGGGAGAGGAAAGTGGCGGAAGGGGCTCCCCTTCTGCGTGCCGACCCCGGATTTTATAACATGCGCGCGGCCGCGTGCGCATGTTATAAAATCGGGCGTAGATTTGTGCTCGCCGGGTTGCGTGCACAAATCTACACCTGCACGTAGGTACTAAAATCTGGCCCATTATGCATATCAGGGTAGATTTTCAAAGGGGTACGCGCGTACCTGCCGAAAACCTACCCAAACCCCCCCCTGCGCGCGCCGAGCCTATTTTGCATAGGCTCGGCAGCGCACGCAAGCCCCGGGACGTTCGTAAGTCCCGGGGCTTGCAAAAAGGGGCGGTCAGGGGCGTGGCCAGGGGGGTGCAGTTTGGGATTGGGGGCGTGTCGGGGGGGGGGGCGTGTGGGTGGTCCGGGAGCGTGGCCGAGTGCCCCGACACAGCGGCCTGTGTCGGGGCACTCGGCCACACCGGTGCGCGTAAGTTACTACTGCCCGGAGGCAGTAGTAACTTTTCCGATAAAGGTGGTGGTGGGGGGGGTCTAGAAGGTGCGGGGGGTAGAAAGAACGTTCCCTCCGAGGCCACTCCGATTTCGGAGCGGCCTCGGAGGGAACGGGCAGCGCGCGCAGGGTTCGGCGCGCGTAAGTTGCACAAATGTGCACCCCCTTGCGTGCGCCGACCCCGGATTTTATAAGATACGTGCGGCTACGCACGTATCTTATAAAATCTTTTATAAAATCTACCCCATCAGTTCTATATGTTTTCTTCTAGACGTCATTTTGTTTAGCAACCTATTACAATTCCCATTGTTCCGAATCGTATATGGTGAAGAGGGTTGTTAAAAAGACGGTAGGATAAACGTAATAGGCAGAGCACAGTTGGCTAGACAGTTATGCCAAAATGCTTACCGGAGAGGATGGAAATGCTATTTACTATGCACAGATGCCATACACGCTGTGGTACACGTATGTGAACCAGCATGAGTCCAGGAAGTGCCAGCTCCCTATTTGATCTGGCCTAACCCTGCAGCTATCAGCCGATGACACAGCCAGTGCTCGGACGGCGAGCTAGCGGCCAGCCTGGAGCACAGCATCCAGATGTCGCCACGAAATTGTAGCCATATCTTCTTTTTTTTTTTTTAAAACAAAAATGTGTTTTTACTTCCCACGCTATGCCCCCCTGGAAAGCATTGCAACACGGTTCATTTTCATGAAATGCTGTTTTAATGAAGGCGTGCCATTCAAGTAGGACATAAGCGTCAAACTCTTGGCAACCACTTGCCTAAACCAGGCAGGCCAAACGTTTTAATAGAAGGAGCTTTGTAATGAGTAACAGCCTACAATGCTTCCAACAACCTGAATGATTAACAATGTGTTATTCAAGAACTTCTCTGCCCCTTCTTTCACCTCTCTCTGGCCTAAGCTGTGTCTCAGTATGGTAGGAAAATTAGTTGGGTTTTTTTTTTTTAAACTTGTCTTAAATAAACAACTACTTAGCAAGTATGCAATAAAAGATTAAGGTGAACATGCTTGCACAAAATGTCCAGGATGAGTTAACTAAAATATGAAGTATTACATCCATGGGCATTCTAGGTAAACATCCGGAACTGAAGGCCCGGTCTGCAGGCCGATATGAATATCAAAAGACTGGAAAAATCTTAAAATGCTGTCGGGCCAGCTGTTTCTTACTGACTGCCAAATTCCTAGTTGCAGTTCCTATCCTGCCAAACCCCATATTTCCAGGGGAGATTAATGTGCAGCAGATAAAAAAAGTTATTTAACATTTTTTTTCTCCAGAATAAATAAATGTTGAAACACCCCTCCCGTCTCCTAAGCTTCAACATCTTAGCGAGGGAACAGATTTAGGCATGCCAGACTTTGAATGTGAATCTGAAAGAGAAGTATCTCACACTGACTTATCATGCAGAGTCCCCCTGACATAAACCACCCAGAGCCGAGGTGACGCAGATCACTTTTACAAGTTTAAGCATCATGTCGTGTTTTGTTTGACCTCCGATGAGATTACATAAAATATAGGCACGCATGCACAGATTATCTATCTTATGCATAATATTTACGCTGGCAGGGCATTTTAGGATTTCTCAACCCATGGGAGGGGGGTTTGCGCAGTTGTGATCCTGAAGGAAGGCTGCAAGTCATCTGCTGTGGGGTTACTCCATGATCAGGTATGCACGAGTGAGACAGAAATCATATTCAGTACCTGACAGACCTGAAAATCTATCCCGATCTTATCTTGATTTCACTGACGACCCCCCCATTACACACTCCTTGTTATTGCTTTGTTTGAATGAGATGCACACTGCCATTGGGATTTTATTTGTTTCTAGACCGTATGCACAGAGATGATTACCGAGTCCTAAAATCTTAAATATATTTATTACGTTTGATGAATGTATCGAAAATTAGGCCATTGTTTTATTTATTGCTGTTCTTCTTTGTTAACAATATTATTTCTCATGAAGTGTGATTTCTTCAAGTTTATGATTTAGATTTTAATAAAGATAAAACAAAAAACAGTTTAGGAGGCTGTGGGTCTTTTTTTCCATTTATGACTTGGGATCCCGCTTTTAAAAGTTGGCTGTAGTTTAGATTATCTTGGTGACCCTTGCATGCACGATAAGGCCCTGCTGTGCACGCTAAATTAGTAGTTTTACAGGAAGATTTTTATCATGCATGTTAAAGTGGTCCTAGAAGATCCTGGCATGCAGATAAAGGAATGTCATATTAAAATTTGGGGATACTGCTCACACTAAATAATGCCTTATGCTCACCTGCCACAATATTTAGCTAGCACTTGCTAACTGAATGCTATTTAAACCTACCTTGGACTGGTGTTAATATCCTAGCATGAACAAGTTACTTACCAAGGGAAAGCTGAATACTGTGAACACATGCTCTTGAGAGGGAACAACTAACTGGACACCAGAAAAATGAAGGCCATGCGCAAGATGACCCTGTACAACTGTACCCATAAGCCCCTGGGGATTAATGCATTTGACCACCCTACGTCTCTATAAAAACAAAACACACCTTTTGAAAACTGTTTGTACATAAACACATATACATACTCATACAACAAATAGGTCTTCCTAGACATATCAATGATTATATTGAACAGTATTATCCGATGAGAGGGAAAAATATACATTTTTGTAAATAAATAAAATAAATAAATATTACAGTGCCTCTTCAGGCACTATTCCAAACCTCACAATGAACAGAGCACAGAAGTTTCACAGTGGTGTGGAAATGGACAGGCTTGAAAAAACTGGTACGATTCGCAGGACAATTGATATCATTGCTAAGACTAATCTCGCCACTGAGCACTATAAACATCTAAATGATTGTCCATGACAGTTTTTTTTTTTTATGGGGGACTCAGCCTCCCTCCATCTATTGACAACAGCGGGAGGTCTCCTTCGGGGGGGGGGCTCTTCCTAGAGGTAAGTGACCAGCCAGTGAAATCTCCGAGTCACTTCCTCCCCCACCAAATATATAAAGAAAGCTTTTACAGAGCACCGGGAGGTAAAGGGAGACATGGAGGAGACGAAGGCAGAGGAAGGAGGCAACAGAGAAAAAATAAGTCCATCTTTCTTTACACAAGGCAAACATATTACCAAACGTTTTGCCTCCCTTCCAGCAGATGGAGACAGAGAAAGTTTAGCTGAGATTGGCACATAACCTGATGTGTCACCTGCAGTCCCTCAATATTGACCTGTACCCAAGCCAAGATACCACTGAACCTAAACAAACACATCCCCTCCCTTTATCCATTCCTCCAAACGAGCAGAAGGATGTGGAAACAACCCCTTAATGGAAAACAATCCTTTTAAATGATAAAACAATAGAAGAAACCTGTGTCCCTTCTTCAGTCTACTTACGAGAACAGACTGAGCGGACTCTCCAATCCTCTTTCCCTAAACGGGTGGGACAATGGACTGATCCGTGGTACTACAGAAATGAAAATTAGCAGGTAAGAACCAATTTTCCTTTCCCTGTACATAACCCCAGATCCGTCCAGGCTCCTGGGATGTACCAAAGCTTCCCTAAACAGGGTGGGACTGAGAGAGTCCCCGCTGGAAGTACACTTTCACCAAAGCTCATGGGATCCTGATCCTGAACATCCGAACGGAAAGCGTGACATGGCTTCCAATTAGCCACCCTACAAATCCCCAGTGGTGACACTTGCTGACATTCCGCCCAGGATGCCGCTTGCGAACGAGGAGAATGAGCTCTCAAATCCTCGGGGACAGAGTGACCCTGACATATGTAAGCCGAACCTATCGCCTTTTCAGCCACCTCGCTGTGGTGGATTTAGAAGCTTTATGTCCCTTCTTTGTGCCACTCCATAGTACAAAAAGATGATCTGATAGCCGAAAGCTATTAGTGACCTCGAGATAGCACAGCAAGACCCTTCTTACATCTTAAAGCTTCATCTTCTTCACGTGAGGTGTAGACGCGTCCGGATTTTGGAAAAGCCGGCAGTTCCACCGACTGAGTCGAGCAAAAAAAAAAAGATTACCAGAAGACAAAAGTCTTCGCTGTCTTTGACATTTGTTACTGTGACCAAAGACCACTGTAGGCATTCAGAGGCTCAAAGCTGAAAAGCTGTCTCAGCCTCAAAAGCTTTTTTGAACTAATTGTTTTGATTTATGTGCAGAAGTCGTTTCTGTGAGCTTTGAGGCAGCCGTTGTGGTACCCACACTACAGGGTGGTCATAAAAGGAGGAAATGGTGAGAAGCTGGTACACTTTTGAGTCAGGGGATCAGATTCCTCCCTGAGTCTCCTCCTTGCATTCTATTTTCCTCAATTATATTATCTCACATGCTCTTTGAAGATCCTTACTGACACAGAAGGTAGATAGTTCTAAATATGCACATAGGGACCCTCCAGGTCTCCATCAGATGGGCCTAGAACAAGCCCTGGGGTTAGTGAATTAGGAGAGGTGGTTCTAAATACCACCACCTCTGAGGCTTGCTGGAGTGGAGAGCTCCTGAGTGTATAAGGGAGGGGGAGTAGAGAGTAGAGTGTGACATTTTTGGTTGAGTTTGAGGAGTTAGGAGCTGTTTTATTGCAGCCTTTTGTTTTTGGCTTCACAGCCTGAGACCTTTGAAAAGAGTGAGGTTCTCCATACTCAGTGCACGCCCTGTCTGGGAGAATTTTCCTCTGTTTTTTTGGATTCTGTGTTTTCTCCTTTGGTGAATCCCTAGTCCTAGCTGGAGGAGGGACAGGCCCTGCCTCAGGAGGCCAGGGTAGAGAAGATCTGCTGAGCTCTTCTCACCCACTGAGAAGGGATGGCAGTACCTGTTAAGTTTTTGTGTGAGTCCATGCTAACATTTGTTTTGCATGAGTTTTTCTGCATAGGCCACCACATCTTACTATTAAACTTTTTTTTTATAAAATTAACTCTTTTACTTTTCTCTGTGCAAACATTTTACCATTATAAGAAGGCTAATTACATAATTAGACATTTACATTACATTTGAAACTATATTTCCAATTATTTCTTATAGTTGATGAAAATAGAGTCTGTTTGGAAAGGCACATCATTTTTCTGCACATTTGCTGAATGTGCTCAGTTAGCATAGATTCAGGTTTGGTTGTGAGTAAATAAGATTTGCCTTACCTGATCAGACCAAGGGTTCATCAAATTAATTATCTTGCTTCCAACAGTAATCCAGGTCAAAAGTACCTGGCAGATTTCCAAATAATAGATAGATTCCATGCTGCTAATGCCCAGGGATAAGTGGTGTCTTTCCCCAAGTTTATTTGGGTAACAATTTATGGACTTCTCGAAGCACTTGTCCAAATGTTTTTTTAAACCCAGCCACACTAACTGCCTTAATCACATCCTCTGGCAATGAATTCCAGAGCTTGAGTGAAAAATAATTTTCTCCGATTGGTTTAAAATGTGCTACTTTCTAACTTCATGGTGTGTCCCCTAGTGTTTAGGAAGTCAATATTCAAAGCCATTTAGATGGATAACTCACAAGTTATCCATCTAACTCCAAGTTAGCCATTTAAATGTTTAGTTTTGAATACTGACCTCTGTAATTTTTTGAAAAAGTCAATTAACAAATCTCAATATCCATAACATTACTTTGTTCTAATAATAATAATAAAAAAAAAATCACTGGAAAAATGGACAAACTAGGAAGGAGAGGCACACTCTGGATTGCCAGAGCCTGGGACAAGCATGATAGAACATGCATAGAAAATAATGTTGATGTCTTGAGAAAGGGACTGACTACATCTGGCCGTCTTTGTATGGAGTGACACTGAATTCACCTTTAAAGAAATTCATTTATCTAACCTTCAGGCCCACAAAAGGAAATGCAAAAAAAAGGTGCAAAAAAATAAGCAATGCTAAGCACAGGGATGACAGTAATTATAGCTTAGCCAAGATTTCCTGAAAAAAGCTTGATGGCTTTGAGTCAACGATGTTTACAGACGCGGCAATGAAAACTCTTAATTTTGTGCTCTAATGAACACAAAATGGTCCACAAGCATCCACGGTAAAAGGTATAATGAATAAGTAATTGAAATGATTCTGTGGTATTAAAAATAGTTTCCACAAGTCGTAAGGAAGTACCGAGAAATGAAGTCCTAGGTTGAACAATCCTGAATTGCTCCTGCAGAATGATTTTACAGAGAATGCAATTTTTTTTTGAGGCAGAGGGGACACATTGCCATAAATCATCTATTTACATCAAAATGAAGTGTTCTCCGTTATTGTCTACTTTATTGAGATGAAATATGCACTTGAAATTTTTAATGAGATCTATTTATTCGCTTCTTCTACCATTAAAGTAATGTTTCCATAAAATGGAAAAAATATATAGTTTCTAAAAATTACAAAGACTCTCATCAGCTTCTTATATCACTTTAATGGACCAATTTATAAGATTTAATATTCATAAAGACAATGAGAAAGATCATCATGCTGCCTCATGCCGTAGTTTTATTTTTCTAAATGGGGATCTCTGAATTTAAACAACCTTCTGGTGCCAAATCAAAATCTCCAGCGCTGAACTAGTAAAGAGCAGCTCCCCTGATGCAGCTCCTACGGATTCTTATCTTCGCTGAGCCAACTGCTCGTTTCCCACCATTTGTTGCAGGGCTCCTGCTGGCTTTAGCCATGCTCTTCTCTCATCTGATATCAGAACAGAATCTGGGACCTTACCCTGGGCAAAGGATACGACAGGCAAAGCAGGAACGTCTTTTTGTCTTGGGTAAGAGGTTGCATGGCCATGCAATATAGCAAGATGAAGAATATGGATGACCTGCACACACACATACACAGAGATCTCATACTGGCTCTACTAAAAGAGCTGCTCATTCAGCTCAATGGTACTGTCCTTGGCTTGAACTCAAATAACTGTAACTTCAGATATCAAGGTCCCCAGCTGGGAAAACAGGCTGCATCGCCATGTGGAGTTCTGGAGTCAATGTGGAACTCTTACAGCCTATTTCTAATTGGATTCATTGCTGACCTAATTAGTAGAAGCTAAACTCTTTCAGACAACCAGCATTTCTAAAAGTCTCTTTTCCCCTTTATCTCTTTCTCTCAGTGAATGAGTGTGTGCAGTAAATTTCGGCGGTGACAGACCCATGACTTCATCAACCAGCTATGAAAGTCTTTTAATGGGTGCTAGGAAACGCTCCAAAAGCTAGTTTTCATTTTTCTTGTCTGAGTGAGGCCTTGTTTTGGGAGTTCTCCTTTCCTTTGGCATTTTGCTACCTGAAGAATTATTTAAATGAGCCAAAGAATAGACTCACATGTATCCTTTTGCTGTTTTGAAAGCATATATTATTTGTGGGTTATACATACAAGCAAAGGTTAATGGTGACGTATTATTGTGTAGACTGTGCTGTGTACAATGCTTTATGCATTAGTATAATCATTTATCAAAAGTCTCTAATTTTACTTTCAACTTCGTTTACATTCAAAATCTCTAAAAATGAATATTAAACAAATAACTGCTCCCCTTGTATTTGCAAGAACTGCCTCACAAATAAGTGAAACGGAGATGTGCAGGCTATGAAACTTCATGAGAAGATATGGAAATACCCCTAAAGCAGCCAACTTGGACAAATCACGATATAATGTTGGGTTTCCTTAACACTCAGAGAAAACATCAGTGCAGGACGGAAGCAGATTTGTGAAGGACTTGTGGGAAGTATTTATGGAGCAGGTATTGAAAACAGAAGGCAAGCAATTGTTTATCATTCAGTTGTAGAGTTTTGGAAAGTAAATAAAGATAGACTAATAATGGACTTTTCTTAAATAATTTTACTAATGTGTAAAGTGCTGCAAGCAGTGCAGCCCATGCAATGATATCACACCATTCATATTTGAGCAATTATGTTTGCATATGTGGCTCATAAATGATATGCAGTTTTGAAACATCTTAAGGATAAAAATGGGTCTGTTCTTTGGCTGTTTGGTGTATATAAACTTGGACAAATCACCATATAATGCTGGGTTTCCTTAACACGCAGAGAAATCATCAGTGCAGGACGGAAGCAGACTTATTTGAGCTTGAAGTGGCATTGTTTAAATTTGTTTGGAAGTTGTACCTCAAACATTTTTTTATTGATTGACGATGTTAAAAATACTTCAACTTGGTATCCTCCAGGTACTTCTGATCCAATCATTAACACCTTTTATCAAGTGGTTTTGCGTCAATTACGTTTGGCATTTACTGATAAACATGGTTATTCTAATACAACAAAAGAAGAGAAAAGCCATTAAAGATCTACGTCAAAATCCAGATGTGATAAACCTGCAGATAAAGGGGGTAAGATTGTTGTATTAGACAGACAGCAGTATACTAAAGAGGTTGTACGGCAACTACAAAACACACGGTTTTACTTTCCGTTACAACAAGATCCTACGGCTGAGCTTTTGATTGAAATTGAACAAGTGGTGCTGGAGGGTAGGGTCGGATTGGATTTCTTACTTCCAAAGAAGTCACCTTTTTGATACGTAGAAACGCTCTGGTTCCGTTATTTTACATATTACCTAAAATTCACAAAGGCATCAATAACCCTCCTGGAAGACCCATAGTGTCAAGTAGAGGTTCCTTATTAGAACCATTCTCAAAGTTTGTGGACTATTTTTTGGCCCCCTTTGTGAATAAATTACCATCTTATGTGAGGGATTCCCAACAAATGATTACTTTTTTAGAAATATTCAGTGTAACACAGAACATCTACATCTAGCTACCTTGAACGTGGAGTCTTTATATACATGTATCTCTCAGGATGAGGCAATAAACATTGCCATGGAATATTTGGAACTTCGTCCTAGACCATATCGGATCCCTTCTGAATTTCTTCGGTCCCAATTAGACATTTCTCTAACAAAAAACATTTTTGCCTTTGAACATCAATTTTTTCAACAAATCTGTGGCATGGCGATGGGTGCCACTATGGCCCCAGATTTGGCAAATTTGTATATGGGACATTTTGAAGAAGTTTGGATCAATCACAATCATCCATTTTCTCAATATATCATGACATGGAAATGTTATATTGATGACATTTTTATTGTTTGGCAAGGGATGAAGGAAGAGTTTGAAGCCTTTGTAACCTGGTTAAATTCAAGCAATACACATTTAGGGCCGGATTTTAAAAGGGTTAAGCGCATAAGGTCCGCACGTAACTCTTCTAAAACGGCCCTGCGCGCGCCGAGCCTATATTGCATAGGTTTCCGGCGCGCACAAAGCCCCGGAACGTGCGTAAGTCCCGGGACTTTCTTGGGGTGGGCGTGATGGGGGGCGTGATGCGGTCGGTGCGTCATCAGGGGGTGTGTTGGGGGCGTGACGAGGTTGGCGCGTCATCCGGGGGCGGTGCCGCGGGCGTGGTTTCGGCCCAGGGGCGTTCCGGGGGCGTGGCCAAGCCTCCGGACCAGTTCCCGGACCAGAACATGGCGCGCAGCGGCCGGCCCGGCGTGCGCAAAGTTACGCCTGCTTTGAGCAGGCGTAACTTCTGCAACAAAGGTAGGGGGGGTTTTAGATAGGGCCGGGGGGGTGGGTTAGGGAGGGGAAGTTGGGGGAAGGTGGAAGGAAAGTTCCTCCGAGGCCACTCCGATTTCGGAGCGGCCTCAGAGGGAACGGGCAGCGCGCGCAGGGCTCAGCACGCGCAAGTTGCACAAATGTGCACCCCCTTGCGCACGCCGACCCAGGATTTTATAAGATACGTGCGACTATGTGCGTATCTTATAAAATCCAGAGTACTTTTGTTCGCGCCTGGTGCGCGAACAAAAGTATGCGCGCGCTGTTTCTTAAAATGTACCCCTTACATTTTACAGCGAATTTTCATCAGAAGTATATTACCTTTCTGGATATACTGATCACAAAGGAAGTTGTAGGTTTCACTACCACTCTGTATAGGAAATCTGTATGTAGCAACACGCTTTTACATTTTACTTGTGCACATCCACGAAGTTTGAAAGAAAATCTCCCGATGAGTCAGTTTTTTAGGATTCATAGATTATGCACATCCAAAAGAGAATATCAATGCCAATCAAGAGATTTAATCAATCGGTTTCTAGCCCGTGCATATCCTGATCTTTGTATTAAGCGGGCTTACTTGCGGGCCAAACATACCAATCAGGATTGGTTATTTCTTCCTTGAGCAGTTGAAGAAGACGACATACTAACGTACATCGTCCCATTTTCTCCAATGGCTAAAACTATGAAAAAGGTTATCCATCAAAATTGGCATATCTTGCAAATTTATGATGAATTTCAGCAGACATCACGTTTTACAAGGATCTAATTTGAGAGATCAGCTTGTACATTCAGACTCTACAAGAAAATCCACTCAAGATGTCAGTGGTTCACATGCAGCATGTGGTGGGTGTTCTGTATGTCACATCATGATGAACACTTCATCGATTTATTTTCCATTCATGATACAGTGCAATTAAAATCCCATACAACTGGAGTGATTTATGTGGTTGTGCCCATGTGAAAAATTTTACGTGGGCAAAACAAAGCGAATTTTAAAAACTAGAATGATAGAACATTGTTCCTGTTTGTCAACTAACCGTACAAATGCTCCATTGGTAGTGCAATGTCAAGAAATGACACAGCTTTGATGAATTACGAGTATGTGTGTTGGAGCATGTGAAACGTCATGGGCGGGGAGGGGATTTAAACATCAAATTGTTACAGACTGAACAGAAATGGATACATTATTTAAAGACAGTACACCCAACGGAGCTGAATACAAGTTTGGAATTGAATGTCTTTCTTTGAAGTTTTCCTAGTGAGTGTACACGTGATGATGGACGTCATGACACCATGGCTCATTGGCTACGTGATTAGTGGTGAAGTATTTAAACTGAAGCTCACCGGCTGAGTGGTCTCTGTTCCTTGACTGAAGATGAGGGAGATGTGCTGTCCCATGAAAGATAAAAACCTTTGCCATCAAAAAAGATAAGTAGAAACTAATTGAGTTATGCATAAATGCTTTAATAATGGTTTTGTATTGATTCTAAGGATATGAATATTAAAGGAACCTAAGGGCATATAAGAATATCTGACGGTAAACCTATTTAGGAAGATGCTACCAGCTACTTCTGTACTATTAAGGCTCCTGATAAAGCTAGATGATGCAAAAATGTGTCTGTTGTCGAGCCAGTAGCATGATATTGAGGTGAACGGGATATTCTCATATAAAATAAGAGACTTTGTTGAATTTTAAGAGGTATTATTTATACCATCTGAGAGGTATTATTTACACTAAGAAAACTGCAAATGATTGAAGAGTCCGGACGGTCGCCGAGAATACACCGAGACACGCTGACAGACTTGCTGATGCGGTTTTATAATAATTTACAGAAATCTAAAATTGAAAAACAATAAATAAAAATATTAAAAATGGTTTTGGCATAACAAAGAAATATTTGGGGGTTACAATTTCCTTTTGGATTAGTTATAAGACGACGTGGGAATCGTTTGCAGCTCTTTTTTGTGTATTCTATTTTTGTATATAAGCTTAGACCATAATTGGGCTAGTGAGTTTTGATATTGACTTCCAACCAGAAACTCCCCACACATTCTTTGTTGTTCTGGCCATACCTCCAGAGCTGCAGAGATCCCCCTTGAAAATTGTTCCCTGTATTAGCTTTGTTTATTGAAAAGTGAGATAGAGGAAAGTTGACTGCAATGTGGATGGACTTCTAGTTTCTTTGAATGTCATGTTGAACACAGTGTATCATATTTCTGATCTTTTATTGGCAACTTGTTGCTTTGTGGAAGGAGGATGCTTGATGGTCAGAAAGAATGAATATTCTGTCTAAGTTAAGTTTATCTGGATAACTTAGTAGAACTGCTTGAAGCTGAATATTGACCTTAAGATTTGTGGTTTGCATACTGGTGTTAAATAATATGCTAGCTACTTCCTTGATAAAAATGCTTACAATGATTGATATCTAAATTTTCTGTACTCCTCTAGGCAAGATCAAGATTAAGTCAATAGCAATTAACAAGTAGAATAACCAAATAATAAAAGCTTTGCACTTTTGTATTTGTCATAAAATGCTGCCATAGGGCCGCTGACTGAGAGCTCCTGTAAGATGCCCCGCTGAGTTTTCCTAAAATCTTTGTTCTTTGAACTGATTTCCTATGCCTCATATGAAGCGGAAGGCAAAGCTGAGGGAGAGTACAGATAACTTCCTCGGTGGAGGGTAACCAACCCCGGATTGACAACTTCTTTACAGGAACGCCAATTGAAGTCCTGGGAGTGCAAGCCGCTGCGGAGGAGGGCAGGGAGCGAACGCCATCCCCGCTGGCTGAGGCCATCTCGTTAACCTCCAGCACACCGAGCATACCAATTCCTCCCTCACGAACCCTTCTTTTGACACCAGAAGGCTCTTCAACCCCCCATGAGGTATTACGGGGGGGGGGGGGGGGGGGGGTGAATATAGAGCGGGAAGGAAGGGAGAGAAAATTTGATTGGAGAGGCTGAATCAGAACGGATCAAGGCTGTATGTGATGCAAATTTGTCCAATGGACATGTGGATTCAGCTGTTACTAACCTGGCCTCGGGTCTTTACCCTTCAGTGCTTGAAAGAGCAGAAGGACTAGGGGGTGCGAGTAAGCTGAGGGAAGAAATTGCCTTATCGATTAAATCTCCCCTTAAAAAACCTCTAGAAATTACTCTAGTCGGTGTGGAAGGCCTTGGTTATACTAGAGGTGTCCATTTCGACTTTAACAAAAGCTTTTTTGGATACTAACACTCAAATGCATGTAAATGCTGTCTCTATAAATAAGATCTCATCAGAATTGGAAGTTTTTGGAATTCGGATTGTGGATGTGGAAAAAGTTCAAGTTTCTCTTCTTCAAGCAGAGCAAGTCCATGAGAAAAACTGGAGAATTTGGAAAAATTTGTCTAGAAACCTGAACTTAAGAGTTCTAAATTTCCCCATTATAAGGATGATCTCACCCATAGAACTCTTTAAAAATTATACTACTCAAGTGTTGAAGATACCTAAGGAGGCTTTACCACTAATAGTGAAAGCTTATTATTTGCCGCCTTTTACGGAAGAAAGAGAAGAAGAAATTAAAGTTCAAGACCAAGATCAAACACTGGATATTTCCACAATTTTGGAATCATCTCAATTCTTTGAAGTAAGAAACAGAGGTTCCCTTTTGGTGAACTTTGCATTAACCGAGGTGATGTTATTAACGTGCCGCGGTATATAAAAAAAAAAATCACGAAATAAATAAATAAATAAATTTCAAGCTGATATAAATAATGTTTTGAAGTGTTATTTCCTTAACTGTTTATCTATGTTTTACGGTCAAAAGATATGAATATATCCAGATCTAACTAGAAGCACTCAATTACGTCGTAAGAAATTCTTAGCTATATGTAATGAAGTGGGAATCAATAGATCCTGTCTGACCCAACATGACACCTCTTATATTCTTATGTTTTATACGCAAATAAACCTCTTGATTGTCCTTGTATCTCATCTCTTATTATTAATCATTCTTTTAGGTTCCATTTCTGTAGTCTCTGATGTATTTAATTCCATTTCAAAGTCTTGTAATCTGTGATTCTGTTCCACCTATAGACTAAGAGGTCGATTTTAAAACGAGTGTGCATGTGCCCATTCACGCATGTATCGGTATGAACGCGAGGATAGTTTTAATCATGTGTGCATTTACACACATATGTTTTAAAATGCATCAACCGTGCCAAATTTTAAGAAGTTATTCAAGCACAGCTAGCGCGCGTCTTCAATAGAACCATGTCAGCTATTACACGTGTATGTTAGCAAACACTAATATATGCTTGAGTGAGGGACATCCCAGTGTTTCCAATTGGTCCACCAGTTTTGCCAATTAGTATGGAGGTCTTCCAGACCCCCTCTGGTTCTTCATCCTGCACGCCCTCCAGTTGACCCAGACCCCCTCATCCTATCCTATAAGCCCTAAAACTCGAGATCTACAAAAGTGTTCCTCATCTGAAGCAGCAAAGTTATGCAGATAACAAGCCAGCATTGTGCTGCAGTCTCCAGTTGTAAAATTTGCTGTTATGTGCCCCCAACCCAGAATGCCCATGCCTCGCCCCCTTATTTCTCATGCACGCAAGCGTACATATGCGCATATATTGTAGCTTTTTAAAACCTGCGTTGCTCAATCATGGCCCACATACATGCATATTTGGGTACTTTTTAGAGCAATGCTTTTAATATCAACCTGTAAGAGGATAACTTTCAAAGAAATGTGCCTGGCAGCATATACACACACACACACACATTTGGCCGCAAGCAGATCTATGCTAGTATTTTATAACCCACGCATATGATATATGCATGTTTAATACAATATGTGTATGTCTACCTTGCAAAATGCACGCATATGCAGGCTTATTTGCTAATAGATACAATGCACTGGAACCCCGCATATCAAAGAATTGAAGGCACGTACATTTTCTACCTATTTTAAAAATATACTTACGAATATTTTATACAGGAAAGTAAAGTAAGACATACTCGCATAAGACCCAATTTGTGCGTGTGAGATGGTGTATTTTAAAACATGCACGCGTAAATGAAATTAACCCGCTTACCAATTAGCCTACCAGTTCACCCAGTCCTTCTCCAGGTCATCGAGACCCTCCTGGTTCTTCAGCCAGAACTCCCCCCAGTTCACCCAGACCTCCCACCCAGTCAGTATTACACATTAAACACGTTTCATATCACTTTCACCAGATAATTAGCAGGTGTAAAAATACACAAGTAAGTTGGAAAATGTACACACGTAAATGTATTTTAAAATAGCAATTTACATGGCATGCCCTAGCCTGGCATGCCCCTAGATTCCCCTTCTTTATGCATATCTATGAGAGTGCAAAAGTGAAAATACGTGCATATTTTCAACTTTTATAAAAGATGGATTATGCGAGTGGGGCTGCTTATGTGTATATATGCTAATTTTTAAGCACAAAAAGTTTTGAAAATTCACCCCTTAATATATTACATTCATTGATTATGTTGAACACTTTCTAAAATATATGATCAACTTCTAAGTTTAACTATGTAGCCTATTTCAAAAAAACAGGCTACAGATATTCTAAGCCTGAGGTTTCGAAATACCTCTTTATTTATGTTGTACAAAAAATATTTTTAAAACTTTTAAGCTGGTTTCAACTTGTACTATTTTAGAAAATATGACTTGTGCAAATAAATTCAATAAATTTATGTTGTCTTGTTCTGTGCTTTCTTCTGTATATAAGACCAAGGTGATCATTCCAGCTTTGATAATGAATTACAAAAATATACACCGAAGCCTCTCTGTGCTGAAAACAAGGAATTTCAAAATACCTCCATATGGAGCATGTTTTGTTGAAATTATTGTATCAGGAATTCATTTATCTTAATTTTCTTTTAAATTTCGAACTCGCACATATCGTTGTTCGTTCATGGCAGCTTACAAAATAAAAACATTCATAAAATTATATATAACATGACTTAAAAATACAACAACAATGTAAAGAAAACTTCAGCCACAATATTTTCTTGAAGGATTTCAGCGTTGGTGCTGAACATAGTAGGTCAGGTTAATTATTCCACAGGTGTGGGCTGGCCACTGAAAATGCTCTGTCTCTTATGACATCAAGTCTTGCTAATTTAGAAGCTGGGATGTCCGATAAGTTTTTATTTGAGAGCATAGCTGTCTTGTCAGTTGGTATACACGGGATGTTGATGCCAATCATGCCACTTCTGAATATGGGAGCTGAAAAACAGGAAGAGACTTCCCATTGATTTTTAATAATTCTACTTACATTAGAAGAACATGGTTGATTTAAGGATGACAGAATTTTGTAAGCATGCAGTGAATATTAGTAGGATATATGAGGTAGGGACATACGACCAGCTAAGAAATTTAGATGGCATACTGAATGAACGGATGTTCTTTAGTACGAAATTCAAATTAAGTAATTAAGCTCCTCTTAGTTCAATACTGTTATTTGTTCACGTACGCCCAAATTTTAAAAGGCCCGCACGCGTAAATTTCGAGGGTTATGTGCGTGGCCTGACCCTGCGCGCACATTTTAGAAAGGGCCCGGCCACGCGCATAACCCTTGATACGCCTGAAGAAAGGGGCAGGCCGGGGGCCGTGCCGGTCCAGCACCATCATCGCTGTCCCGGGGAAGTGCGCGCCAGCAGCTGCTGGCACGTGGAACTTACATCTGCTCCTTAGAGTACGTAAGTAAAATAACAAAAAAAGTTAGAAAAGTTAGAGAGGATTTAGGGGTCGGGGAGGAGAGGGGAAAAGGTAGGAAGGCCAGGTGGGGGTGTAGAGGAGTGGACTGGGAGGAATCTGGGAAAAAGGATAATTGCGTCGCCACGTGTAATTTTAGAAATCCCCCAGTGCACAGAAGAGCCCTCCTGCCCACACATGCTCGCGCAGATACTAAAATCTGGCATGCATGTGCACGCGGGAATCCTATTTTATACCATGCACGTGCCGATGCGTGCTGTTATAAAATAGCCGCGTCCATGTGTGCGCGCCAGGAACCATGCACACACGGATGCCCGCCATTTTTTTTTTTAAATCTACCCTTTACTGTACTGGGATTTACATCCCCTTCTAGTCTGGAAGACCCAGAAAGGTAAAGAGACAAAGAAGCAACAAAGAGAGTTTGCTTCCATCCCCTTAGGGCGCAGAAAGACGCCAGGCCACGAATCAGGCAGGAAGAGCAAAGAGGCTTGGGTCGAAGTTTTGTGCAGCGGGAAGGCAGAATTACCCCACACCCATTGGTGTGAGCCGAAAAGCAAGAGACCTGCGGCCAGAGGCAATTGGATGAGGAGTGACAAGGGATCCAGTAAAGCCTAGAGAGTAAAGGCCAGCCGTGAGAACAAGAAGATAACTACTGAGTTTCTCCTGTGGATAAAAGGGGACCTCCTGAGTTATGCAAGAGACTACTGAACTGAAGTAAGCTGAACCTTCAAGGATGTGACAAGGGTCTCGGTTTAAATGCAAGGGCTTGTAAAAGAGAACAATCTAGAGCAGCTGTGTTTTTTTTTCCTCATTCCTCTTCTGGTCTTTCCTGATGAACAGAGCTGAACATTTAAGGGCGTGGAAGGCTGCATGAGAGCAGCAGGCCAGGGACAGTTTTTCTCCATGCGTTGGAAATGGGCCGGGTGCCTGGAGGTTGCCATAGCCTGAATGGAAAAGGAAGCGAACAAGGAGGACAACCAGCCAAGCTTGTGAGTTGTCCTCTTTACTTAGTTGCCCACTTGAACTAAGCATCCGTGAAGCAGTACCTCTTAGCCTAGCTGGACTTGGGAATGTGAACGTACACTCTGGGGGGAGGGTGGACCAATTGATTGAGAAATAATGAGTTAGAATTCACGTCTGATACATGGTTCTCAAGACTTTGTCTGCAGCTAACTGGAGATCCCTTCTTCGGATGCAGGAGCTTGGCCTACACGACCGACTATAACAGGGGGTTGAAAATCCTGTGGAGAACCATAAAAGCTGGAACTTAACTCCTATCTTCTTGAGAAACACAGAAAGTACTTGATAAAACTGGGGGCTTCACATATGCTGAAGCGGCCTGGTCAGACAAAGAAATTGGAGTTTGCTGTAGGCAGAGGGAGCTCTGCAGGAAGGTCCATGGAGAGCACCGTTTCAAAAGGGGAATGAAAACTGAATAAGAGTTGATTAGGGGATTGTAAAGCCAGTTGGAACAGGAAGCACAAGGCTGCTGGGAAATGTAGTCCTGAGATCCTCGACAGAGGATTAAATAAGGTCCGGCCAGCAGCCAGGAAAAGCTGATCAGGAGATGCAGCTGAGACTGATTTAAAGACTGCAAGGCAATAGCTCTTAAGCTCTGACAAGAATCAGAGGGGTAAAGGAGAACTAGACGGGGAGCTGGGAGAGAAGGCGTACCTGGACCCAGATGCTACAACCTGCGGAGTAAGGATTGTGAATCTGCAACAAGATACTGTTGGGAAATTATATATGGTCCTGAGTGAAGGGCAAGTATCTTACTGGGGTGATACTGCTGTCTCAAAACTTGTATGAGGTGAACACTAATGTTTGAAGTAAAGCTGTTTTACTGCAAGTGCCCGTCTCCGAGAAGTATGTCCCAGAGAACTGTCGGCGGGTTTTTCAAAGTCAAAGGCACAACCTGTGACAGTACTTCTGAAGTTGGGAAAAGGCAAGTTCGCTCTGCAGGTTTCAGGCTTCTGCCCCAACCCAGGGGGACCATTGTCATACGCTTACCTATTTCAAAATTTCAAAGAGTATTAAAGAATAAAGAGGGATTTCTATACCTAAGCCAGTGGAACCATAGGGTTAAAAAATACATGACTTAATTTGATTTAATTAACGATAACATTAAACACAAGAATTCAGCTTATTGAAGAAGCATGGATAAGAGAAGCACATCACACATTTGAAAACATATGAATAAAGTGTTAATTGATATTTTTGCTGTGGAAATTAAAATTTATAACCAGGAAGGTTAGATTTTTTTGAATTTACGTTCTCTTCCTGTTTTTCAGCTCCCATAATTTGAAGTGATTCCCTGAATCAGTGATACGAGCGATACATGGCCCAATGTTTTCAGCACAGCGTGGTTACAGTGCATTTTTATAAATCATTATCTGGAAGCTGGAATGATGGTCTTGGTCTTAATATATAGAAGAAAGCAAAGCATGAGACAAGATAAGTTTGCTGAATTTATTTGCAGAAGCCTTATTTTGTACAATTGCACAATTTGAAAGCATCTTATAAATTATTTAAAGATTTTTTTTGAACAACCTAGACAAAAATAGAATTTTTTTTTTTTAAACCAATGATTGGAAACACCAGGCTTAGAAAATCTGTAGCCTGTTTTTTGAATTAGGATAAATAGTTACAGCGACTTTTCCCTTCAATTTTTGGAAGTTGATCATATAGTTCAGTAAATGTTGTTAAACATAATCAGTGAATTTTTGTGACTGTGATTTTTAGTTCACTGAAAAATTGTTTACAATTATTTAAATAAACTACATTTACATAATGCTCAGTTTGCTAGGAGTTAGGAGTCAGTTCTTTCAGTTTGTAGTTTCTTGCACAGGCCAGACTGCAATCAAACCAGATATGTGTTAATCTGTCAGAGATTAGGTATGACAAAACATGAATAATAATCAGGTAATTCCATCCCTTTACTTCCTTCCTTATGCCCTAAAGTTAGTCCAGCCACTGGAGCATCTAATCACCATGACAGTAATGCTTGACATTTTGACAGATTTTTCTTTTTTTCTGACAAATTATCATTAGTGATAGTAAATAAGCTTAGGCAGTTTGAAACTATCCAGGGAAGCTGGAATACTGAGATATGATACATCCACAAGCATTTTCTAATTACTCTCTGCTATCCTGTAGAAGTCTGGAGATAATCTTCGCTTTTATTTGGCCAATTTTGTCAGAGATTGGACCCTTCACAATGCATAAACCATAAACTATTTAAAACACAGAAAAAGCCGCGGGTAAATGAACACTTAAACAATAACATTTCTCTTGGGATGAATAATAGGTGAGGTCCGAGAGCCAAAGACAAAGCACACTACTCTACTTTGCGCCCTGTGACGGGAGATGGTTGGTCAAGATGGGGGTCAATTCACCTATATTTGAGACCTAGAAAAGTATCCTTCAGAAAAATATCTGTTGACTTTGTTGAATTAAAATAATCTTATCCCATGTCCAGAACAGGTAACCCAGTGGAGCTGTGCATCTTAGAGCAAATACTCGAAGAAACTATTTGCACTGAAATTCAGCTTTGTCCTCAATATGCCTATTGCTTCTGTTTCCAACTGGTTTCTGATGCAAACAAGGGTCATCCTTTTCAACGTTTTTATTCAACAATTATCTAACCCCAATTTGCAAATGTTGGGCTGGTTATTGCGAGTATGCTGATGAATGATTTACATTTCTATCTTCTCATGGGTTCTTCATGGTCTGAAACCACTGCCATGATTTCTCTTTGTTTGACCGATGTTGGCTTAGGCACAACAAATTAGTCTTGAACTTATCAAAAACTGAAATTGTGGTTAACCAGCACAAGGACACACTGTGATACTCCCCCAGCTTTAACTGAAGATTGTCTCTCATGCAAAAAGCCTGGAATTGATAATTGACTCAAATTTATCTCTGATACCGCAAGTTAAATCTGTTGCTAAGGCTGGTTTATACAACTATTGTGTTGCCTTAAACCCTTTTTGGAGCCTGTTGATTTCTTTTCCGCTGTCCATGCTATTAGGTTATGTATGCAGGATTACTGCAATTCAGTTTATTTAGTTACTTCTATGATGATAAAATAATGCAGCTGCTCGGTTAATCTCAGGCCATATCATTAAAAATCATATGACACCTGTTTGGTTTGATCTCCACTGGCTTCCTATCCAGTAGAGGATCAAATACAAAACTGTATATAAATTGTAATCTCTTGATGCTTTTCCTTGGGCTAATGCCCCGCTTTGGATATACAGTCCCACGAGGACCTTGCGCTCATCACAAACGGGCCTGCTGAACATTCCATCCATACGCCAGGCTTGGCTAGCTTTGTCTGTAGCTGTTCCCATCCTTTGGAACTCTGCCACAGAAATTGTGACTAATGGATTGCTCTAAGGGCCTTTAAGAGCATGCTGAAGACTTTCTTTTTCTGGCAAGCTTTTATGAATCTTGGGTGACATTGTATCTGCAAGATGACAACATGGACTTTTTTTTTTATTTACTCTATGTTTGCTGTGGTTTGTAATCTTTAATTGAGTATGTTTTTATGCATGCTGCTTAGGGCCTTGGTATAAGTGGCATATAAATTTATGTTATTTATTTAATTTTTTTCTATACTGGCATTCGTGATAATATCACATCAAGCCGGTTTAAATAATAAGAATAATTCATTATCAGCCCCATTTCAATATTTATAAATTTTGTTAAGCCTTTTGAGATATCCAGAGTTCCTGAATGACCAACATCGAAAGAAGGCAGAGGAAATATACTAATTATACCCACACCATGATGTCCATGCAAAATAAAGGCATGACATAAGAAATAGTTGCCCTCACTTCAATCACCTCACGACCACATTTGAATCTCTTCAGAAACACTTATGCCATCAGATGAGAAACATTGGGATTGATGGCAGGGTTCTCAGTACGTTCTCTTCATTTCTGTCTAACAGAACAATCCAAGTCAAACTGGGCAACCATATACCTGATACTTTTCAGTGTGAAACAGGTAATCCCTCAAGGCTGAGTCCTCTCAACAACACTATTCAATATTTACATGCTACCACTGTGTAAATTACTGACAAATCTAGGAATAGTTTTTTCTTATATGCTGACAACATAGAATTTTACATCCCTCTCTCCAGATCATTTGAAAATACAGCTTTGATAATCTATAAGAAAGTAATACAAGAAGAACTTTCGCAACTTAAATTAACATTTAACCCAAAAAAGACTGAAATAATTTGGCTGAGTAGAAACTCATTGATAGTTAAACCACCTGCCCTAAACCTGGGTAATTTTCAAATTAATCCCTCAAATCAAGTATGGGATTTAGGTATACAGCTAGATAAGAAACTTATAATAAAAATGCACATCAGTAAATTAATCAAGACAGGTTATGCCAAGTTGCATTTACTTCATCAGTTGAAATCCTTATTAATGTTTGAGGACTTCTGTACCATACTATAAACTTTAATCTTCTCAAACCTAGATTACTGTAACTCCTTACTACTAGGTCTTCCAGCATGTCACTTAAAACCACTATAGTTATTACAAAATGCCACAGCAAGGCTCTTTAGGATCTAGGAAATATGATCACATTATACCCTGTACAATCCAGAATCTACTATAAAACATTAATGATAATATTCAACATCATTCATTCCAATTACACCGGCTTGATAGAGGTGACAATACAACCATGTAATCCACAGTGAACACTAGAATCTCAGGACTACTAACTATTCCCACAATACAGAGCACACATCTGACACAAATCAGAGATCGTGTGTTTCCCATAGTTGGGTCCAAAACTCTGGAATTCGCTGCCTGATAGAAAGAGATATAAAGGTGAGCTAAAAACATGGCTATTCAGAACCGCACATAAAAACTTCAGAATATATAGAACCACAAAGACAAGAAGGACAAAAGATAATAATCGAATCATGAAGAATAAATCAAATAAGAGAATGTAAGATTCCAAAAACAACCCACTGGCTAAGATGTGAAAACTATCATTTCATTTTAATTTTCAATACTCTTTGCCTTAAGTACTAGATCTATTCTTAATATGTACTAGACAATTTCAGGATAAATATGAATGCCTGTCTATGAATACCACCTCTGTAACAAATCATTGTTTATGTGTTGCATTATAACTATGAATGGCACTTTCTAAATCATTGTGATCTATACATGGAACAACTGGTATATAAAATATCTAAAGAAATAAATAACTACATTGTGGGAGAATAGATGAACGGGAAACATTTGAAACTAAGTTGATCAAACACTTTGAAACAAACACAATATGAACATTTGGCTTTCTCGCCCATTATCAGATATAGACCCTTTGAACTTGTAAATGTTATTGTCACTATCACCTCTGTCAAACGCATCCCCCCTTTACTGAACTGTAATGGTGGATGCAACTAAGGGGGTCATTTTCAAAGGCTTATCGCATGCGATAAGCCTCTATCGCACGCGAAAAGGCGCTTTTCGCGAGCGATAGCATGCTGGGGGCGGAGTCACGGTGGCGAGGGGCGTGGTCAGGATAGCGAGGGGGCAGACTCAGCGATGTCTTCACTGGTGGCGATAAGGTTAGTAACCTTATCGCCACCAGTAGTGCGCTGAATAGCACCACCTTTCACGGTGGCGCTATTCGGCACAAAAGCCGGCAGTGAAGACATCGCGATGGTGTGAAGGCTGGTGTGAAGCATGCTATGCAGGCCGGCCCTGCCCCCGCCCCCCCATTTTCTCAGGATTCATCATTCTGCGATAGAATAATGAATCCAGGCCTAGGTGCTGTTTCTTGACTGATTTGAGGAAGGAAGCATGGTCCTTCAAAACTGGTCACAGAGGTATTGAGTTAGTCCAATAAAAAGGTATCACTTGCAACGTATTTGTCGACCCTCATTTCTATACTATTGTTAAAAAAAAAAATCTTTTATTGAAAGAAAAAACGCGGAGAAAAGGGTAAACAGCAGCACAAAAAGTTGTGTTGATGTTTCTTGAGTTGCTCCTTGCATCTATAAGGTGACTAACAATCAACTAACTGTGCACCTTTCAGCCAAGGAGAGGAATCTAACTAGTTGTTTGAACAGTTTCTGAAATATTCACTGGCCAAGCATTAGGAGAGCTTTAGTTTGGCTAATCGACCTTATTCAGAAAAGACGAACTGTTTGACAGTAGGTGCAAAACTCTAAGTGGATTACAATAAGATTTTCAACTCACAGCAAGGTGATTATATATATATATATATGTCTTATTCACATACACACATATTATACTAAGAATAATTATTACATATCACCCAGCTAATCTATTTAGATCTGAAAATGGGGGGTGCGGGGGCATTTTCAGGCTTTAGAAGTATCAGTGATGTCCTTTTGATATGTTTTTTCCTCTTTTTCTTTTGAAATATAACCAATGGGGAAAGAACTCACCTAACGAACGTTAGTGCTAGGGATGCTGTCAGTATCGCATCAGCTGCAGGGCCCGCCTGGATGGAGGATGTCGGCGCGGAATGGGAGATACAAATCAAGCCAGACGTTAACAAGCCTCCTTGGAATGTTAATCGCTTTCTTTCAATGGGGCGATCTCTTGGTCTTATATTATTAGCATGTAAACGTGCTCTCTGCTAACTAGTCAAAGGAAAATCCAAAGCCACCCTGCCACCATTAATAAAATCTTTAATGTTCGTATTAGCAGGCACAATTCGATTACTGACCTGTTATCCAACAAGTCCCGAAAACAATTCAGAGTAAATTTCCCTAATATGTCTATTTTTCTGCCCTGCCAGAAGGGTTGCTAATGAATTTCCTGCTTGAATGCACAGACAGATTGGGAACTATAACTGTGCTGGCCCGGGCAACATGGCACTGGCAGCGAAAGCTTATTTGTACCCATGCAGAGTTTCCTCTAGAGTGTGTTTCTCATCCAGAGGTGATTTTCCAATAAAATCTGCCTTGATTACGGCAAGAACAGGAGCAACCCCCCCTGAGGGAGTACACCAGGCAATTCAATACTAGGAAATGTTGTGCTAGGCAAAATTAACCTTGTAGCAGTGTTATTTCCTGAAACATTATCTAGGTTTTTTTTTTGCCCTTTTTTTTTTTTTTCCTGCCTACATCGATCCTTAATGACAGGGAATTTTGCACTTACTCGGAAGCACTGTTTTTGTTTTTTTTTTTAAGCTCCTTTCTAGAGTTCATACCGAAAACGATCGTCATTTAAACCCACGGACCATTCTGCCTGGTGGCACCACCGAGGGGGGAAAACGCCGGTCATGGATTTCCTTGCATAAGCTGTTTTAATTCACCCAATCAAAAGGATTTCACAAATGACAGCTGTAATGGTTTCTGAAGTAATGCTATTGTCCCCTGTAATATATTTTTACTTACTGACACCTGCAGCCTGCAAGTTCATCGTTTTTAATGGAAATATCAACGTATGCATGGAGCGGAGGGACATTCGCATCGCGATGCAGAAAAAAAATCTAACCTTTTTCTCTTAAAGCAGGAGCTCAACGCAAGCTCCAAGGAAAAAGTCAGCCAGGCCACATTGCCCAGTTACAGATGCACAGCGTTCAGTCTCACAAAACGTGAGCCTGTGTGATTCCCGGCTCCGGTTCTTCCTCTGTTGCCCTTAGTACGGTGTCCTTTCATTTCTGTTCTAGAACATTTGTTTTCCTTATTGGACCAAAAGGTATGTGGTATTCATTGTGCCAAACCCACTGGTTTTTTTGGTTTTAATCTCCCTTCCAGGAGTGCACTGCTCCACGGTTTATGCTAAGCTCATGCTTATTGTAAGGATCAGATAAGCTTCCTCCTTCCCACAGCAGATCAGAGGGAGTTTCTGTAGCCAGGCTTAGCAAATTCTGCAGCCCGGTTTCGGAGCTGCAGGGGCGATTCCATGGCATATCTGCAGTTTTATACGGATTAATATATACAAACATTCCAGATGTATTGAAAGGGTGAATTCTTTTTAGATTTTCTGCATGTTTTGATTTTGTGCATGTTAATTTGTGTTCATAGTTTGCATGTTAATTTGTGCATGTTAATTTGTTAATTTGTGTTCATAGTTTTATTACCCCTTTATGTTGTGTATTCCCACTTTTCTACCTTCATTTTATTTTCTTTAAATTTTCACTTCCTATTCTCCTGACCTCTTCCTCTTGTTCTCCCATTGTCTCTCACTCTGGCCTCTTCCATCAGTCTCTTCCCTTCCTGAAGCAGAATCCGTTTGCTTCTTTCATTGCTCTCCATAACTAGCCCAGATCTCTTATAATTACCTTGATATTTAACAGAGATCCTACTTTAAATTACTGGGTATTAGCAGACTGTAATATTATGGCCCTCAAATGCTATATTTATTTAAGAGGCCAATGTATTAAGCTGCGATAACGGCCCATGTTAATTCCATGCAAATGAGTTAAGATATAAATAGTGCATGTTAAATTTCTCACATTAATGCCGTTATCATAAAAACCTTAATGACACCTCCCTGAGGTGCAGTTTTCTTGCGATAATGGCTCTGCATTGACATTTGCGCATTTTTACGCACGTTATTTTGCTATGCAAACATAGGTAATGAGCTGGTGTAGTACATAATTATGTAGCTCATTACCTAGTTTTGCACAGATGATGTGCCAGAGTTTGCAATAGCTAAACAACAGGTATAACATTTTGCAAACAGAGTAGCACGCATTATTTGCTGCTTTAATGTGCATTCACATGTTTGCAAACAGCGTGCTTTAGTTCGTCGGCCTCTCCGTGTGGAAAAGTGAAAGCTCTGCCGATGGCGTAGGTGAAGACCTTGTCACCCCCCCCCCCCGTACCCCTCAGGCCATTGGGAGCATGGTAGGATCCCAGTGCTCCTAGCATTCTCCAGCCTTGTTGGCGATACTCCGACAGCAACGCCGTACGCTGCCAGGAGCAGGGCAATTATCCTGCACTCTCAGGAGCTGTGGGGGCTGCAGGGGGGGTGTCAGGTGAGCCTGGAGGGTTGGGACACGAGGAGGCGCCTGGAGGTCATATTTATTTGCTGTATTTTGGGGAGGCTCCTTGAGTGAATAGTCCCCAATATTTTGAAAATCTTTTGTGGGGGGGGGGGGGGGCGGGGAGGGGGGACTTGGAGGGAGGGGATGTTCGGGTACATTGCCTGACAGTTTCAATTTGTTCGGGGCGTGTGATGGTGGAGGTGGGCTGGGGGAAGGGATTGGGCCTTATTCTGTCACTGAACCGGTTAACATTATCTGGAATAATTTTAAATCTACTTGGATATATTCAAACATAGCTGGCTTAGGCTTGAAGGTTATCCAGGTAACATCAGCTGAATGATTTTAGGCAAGTATATTCAGCAGGACATTCATCCCACCAAATACCCTTTAACAATAAACAGCTAACATTAGCTGGATAAGCTGTCCATTTCCCGCGTTTCTGAATATTGCCTTCAATACATTTCCTCGGTCAAGATAGTACCTTTCCCTTTTGCACAGATGCAGTTGGTAGCCAGAATCAGACTGTAAGTACAGTATGAATCTAGAGTGGATTTCAGATATCTGCTCACTGTTGGCAGGGTGAACAACTGTGCTAACCTGTTCATTAACTATCAGCTCTAAATGAAAGAGGCTGGATTAATAGTATGTTGGATCTCAGCCGTTATCTGCCACTGAGACAATAGAGCACTCAGAGCTTTCTTGGCGTTCTTCCAAAGCGGCAATTCAGAGAATACAATCGCTAAGAGAGACAGAGATCTTGCATTGTCAAACTCTCTCAAAAAAACATCGGGGACTACTCGCCACCTCGCAATTTTTTTTTTTTTTAATCATACTTTAATGAAAAACTTCCACCAAATCCCAAGGCCTCAAAATGAAATGAATTGTCATCTACTGGTTTCATCCTTGTTTCACTGAACGAATGCAGAATCAGAAAGCAAACTACGATGTTTATACAGTTACATTGTTTGGTGAAGACTTCTATGTACTTTGACAAGTAAAATGCCCACTATTCGACATCAACCGAATGGGTTCACACACAGGAAACTAATAGGCGGACGCACTAACCCATGATATTTGCCGCAGATTAAAAACCAGTTTGGCAAATCTGCAACAGATACAACCGTATCAAAGTTTCTCCCGAAATGTTCTGCAAGTTGCTGGCTATAGTGACATTTCTGAGACTGGCAGCCTCAGATGGGGCCACTATGTTGTAGAGTTCCCATATAGTCTTAAAGGGTGGACCACAGGAGGACCAGCGGACTGGTGAACCCCCACCTCCCAACCTCCTCGCCTCTGGTAAGGCAAAAACGTGTGAACGCAGTGGGGCTTCTACAAGCCCTGCCCACTTGTCCCCCTCAGCATATAAGAAACTCCTAATTGTGGATCCCATCTCTCCTCCACCCCGTGGGGGAGCTTACCCAATGGCTGGAGGAGGGTGGGGGGTGTGGCTTCTAGAGGCAGAAACAATACCCACTTGTAGAAGTGACGGGAGCTAGCCAGTTCCATTTTGGAAAATGGCAGCTGGCGAGGCAAGCACAAGTTGGCCTTGCTCCTGCCACAGAACCCCCCCCTCTAGCTATTGGGTAGGATGGGGGGGGTCCGGTGGGCAGGGAGGGAAGAGTAGAGAGTTGGCACTTGGGTTTGGTAGCATTGACACTTTTTTGCCCATGAAGGGCATGGGGCTTGGCAGGGGGGGGGGGGGGGGGCACTAACTTTTGCGGAGATTTGCACAAAGCTCCACCCCCCTCGGGCTGGTCCACAAAAATAAATACACCTGTGAGGTGATTATTCTTTTGTGACAAGGGACCCATCGAGGCTTTTCTGCAGGCTCATTTGTCTCAAAATTGCCCTCTAATGAGTTGCTCTGCATCAGTTTGCAGCTTTTTTTAGAGGAGGATTTGAATAAACCTTTGTGCCTAGACAGCTGTGCACAAAAGTTTATTCTTCTACGTTTTTTCATAAAAGAGGTGTTTATTTTGAACATTTTTCCGCAAAAGACCCAGCCTTTCGCATTTTTAGGCATTTATGTGAAACTTTTCATGGTGAAACGCATTTTGCAAAAAAATAAATAAATTAATAGTTCTGCACTTTAGCAGATTGGCATCTAAGGCTGGAAAAGTAGCATCTGCTTGCAAGGAGATTTGCTAACCATCTGTATTCTTGTGTAGGTACCTGGATTTATTTTATACTGATGTTGTGAGAACAGCTTTATTGCCTTCTGTCCATTGAGTGGCTTTTTAAAGGGAATAACGGACACAGAAGTAAGAGTGAACCACAAATGCAATGTGTTCTGACCTGGAGCATCCATTTCTTACCTACACTGGCACGATTATAATGATTTTCACCTAATGTTTCATGCATGCTCAGTCCAGCGCCTTGCAACGTGCTCTGTCCTATCCGACTAATTGAAAGCTGTTTCCAGCCAGATACAGAACACCTTTCCGTAAAAGCCAGCCAATAAAGACTATTTCACTTTCAATGTTGAATTTTCTCTTTTCTAAACATACGACATTGCTTAACAGTTGCAATAGGGCACGATGTATGCACAGGTTTTTAGACGGTCAATGTTTTTTTTTCTCTTTAAAGCATTGAGAATTCTTCTTGAAGAAGAAATCAAAAGATGGCTGAACAAAAAAGCTAATTGCTTTCAACATTACTAACATTAACTTGTGTTGCTTTTTTTTTTTTTCCCCTCTGAATGAAGAACTTGCACTGCTTATCATTAAATCCTTGATTAAAGCCCCTCTCTTCTAGCATCAGAGGTTCATGCTACTTCTGGAAAGTAAAAGGTAATGGCAATAACACAAGACAGAGAACCTAGCCAACTGCTGTGTACTGCAATCCTTTGATGTAAATATTCATTTTGATTTTGGTGAAACAGCAACCATGTCAGCAAAGGTAGAAAAGACAGGAAGAAGGTTACATCAATGGCATTTCAGGCCTTTTTCTTCCATGTAACAGATGTCAAGTGTTGTTAGATTCAACTCAACTTGTTTTGTGCATGGCTTGGAGCCAAAAGCAATTCACATTTGCCAAAGTATACGATCACATAGGTTCTTAATAAGAAAAATGTGCTTTTCCAAATATATGTGGAAAGTTGCATATGGTAGAAGAAATCGATATTTTTGATCCTTGGAGAAATCTGAAGCCCCTCACTGCCCTCCCTCCCCCCTCCCCCCCCGATGTTTTTTCATAAGGGCTCCTATGAAGGAGGAGGTGAGATATAAGGGACATTACTCTGTCCTTCGTGCACAGGTGGGTCATTCCCTTGGCTGGCCACTTTCTGCATGACTGTAGTACGCATAATTGCACAGTGGCCCAGTGTGCTTCTATAAGAGAGGGGGGGCCACTTGGTGAATGAAATACGAGTCTGAGGATGCCTACGATGGCAACTCTTTCCTTGCTTACTTAACCTTAAGCCCCCTCCTCTGACTGAGTGGCTCTGTATTTTACCTAGAGGTACAGCATGGTTATGACAGGAGGGACAAGTAGCGAATGAAGTCTCAGAGTTGTGCTGTTAGTAGCATAATAAATCCCGGGTCAGATGGACCATTTGGCCCATCCAGCCTTCCCAGTTTGAGTTTCACCTGCCCAAGCGGGAAAGACTGGCCTTCCTTAATATGTAGTGCAACAAGTGAGACAGGGAGGATAACGCACAGTGCAACAGACCCCATTTTGCAGACTTCAACACTGGTATGAGAATTTTACTAACTCGTATAAAGAATCTCTTGTTATTGACTTCTGTTGTGCATACAACATGTATTTTTGCACTAGAAATGAAATATTTACATTTGTCTTGCCTCTTCCCCCCTGGTTTCTCTTTCTTTTCTCTCTAGAGTTTGTGTTTCTTTTTTTCGCTGAGGCTGAAGATGATCATTCTTCCAGAAACGTTTCTCAGGCCCGAAATTACGTGACTTCCACCCTTCATTGAAAACGTGATTATGAAATCCTATGGATCATTTTCTAAGACACCGTAAACCATGTTAAGACCTTGAATTCCCCTGATTTGTATTCATGTTCAACAATAGGCAAGAATCCCTGTGCCTGAAGTAATCAATAGTCACTTAGTCCCTGATTCTCAAAGACAGGAACAGAAATCCACTCATAAGCATCTGGTGAGCCACATTTATAAAAACTATGCAAGACTGAAAAAAAGCACATTTTTTTTTGTATTTGATTTGTTCAGGGGCTTCCCTCCTGCTCTTTGCCATTTCAATCGGCCTACAGTGCCATGAGCTTGCATTCACAACTACCTGGGGATTTCCTCTCCCATTTTGCATCCCTTTCCCCCTCAGCTCCTTTCGCCCGGTCATTGCGGCGACAATCCTCGGCAAGAGCACCATGCCGGGGGCTCCTTCTGGTACCCTCCCAGTTATGGGCCCTAGGTCCAGCCACTAGGTGTCGCCATTGTGCAATTGGCTGGGGCTCCCTCTACTCGAGAACAGCGAATGCTGCCTCTGCAGCATCCTGGGCAGGAAAGATCTGCCCTGGGAGCTGAACTTCATATGGCAGGTGCACAAAACTACCATTGTGCCATATTTTAACTGGCAACATGCAGTGAATAATCAGACCCACAAAAAAATAAACTTGTGCAATCTGATGCTGAGTGTGTGTGTGAGCCTGGCCCTATAATTTTTGTTTTGTCTATAGCGATGGTACCTGGGGATACATTTCCAGCTCATTTTCTATACTGTAATATTACATTAAACAAGACTCCTCTGCAAACTATATATTCACCTTTAAGAGATAATTTTCATGGAATGACAAGCTTTAGCAGGATAATGGTCTCCAGCTGCACAATAAACGCCAAAGGAACACCAAGGCTTTTATAGACAATCAATGTTTATACCACTATCTTGGCACAACCCGTGATTTTATGGACATTACAATATTTTTATTACACCAATGATTCATAACATAAATAACAATGGAATATCTCACAGACATCCTGCAAACAGAGAGAAACTGCTGTAGTAAAATAGGCACTCCTCACTGTACTATCAGTTGACACCATATTAAGATCATTAGCCAATCAGAAATCTCCTTTTTTTCAGCACTATGTCTGGGATGTTATGAAAGCATGCATTTATTTATTTATCTATTTATGTATTTATTTTAAAGCTTTTATGCACCGCTGTTTGGATACAACCATCATAACGGTTTACAATATTTGCAATTATCTAACAGATAACAGACAACAAGTAACGTCTTAATGCCTCAATCAAAGGTTTACTTTTGTTATAGATTTACTAAACTTTTATGAAATTTCTCTGGCCGAAGCAAAGAATTCACTACACATATGATATTTCTACCACCTTTTGGGGGTAACTGAATGAAATTCGCTGGTGAGCTGTTCATGTTTCTAGCAATCAAAATAATAGAATTAAAATACATTTTGTGGTATCTAAAAGCAGGCCCATACAAATTACAGCACAACATGCTATAATGTTCTGTGTCAATAGCGAAATAGTTTTACATGGTCATGATGATGTTGTAATTAACTGCTCAATAAAGCCAAAAGTCATCTCAACGAACATTTTAAAATGTTAAACAACCTCCCAGCGAATACATAGTTACAGGGAGAATTGCCAGGGCTTTGTTTGGCAGCACAGGGGTTTACAGGCCAGGTGCTCCAGTGGTTTGGGTCCTTTTTGGTTGGGAGGATACAAAATGTTCACTGGCAGAACCAAGCAAGCACCTGCACCCCATGGATGTCCCTTGTAGCCTAGCAATAAGGTCTTCTATTCCCACTATTATTTAACCTGTAAGTAGAGTCCCTGTGACTGGGACATTTTTTCATTTTTGCTGATGGGACTCAGCTTTTTGTCTCCTATAGGATCCTGAGCATCAGGATGATCAAGGACAGCTCAACCTTCGTCTACAAAGGGCCCCCTGACTGGTGAACTGGACACTGTATTATCCAACCCTAGGCACTGTTAGCGCTGTTGTCCCTCATCCCCATTCCCGTAGGGCTGGACAACAGAGAGCAGAAGGCCCACAGTTTTCTGCGGCAGCTCAGAGGTAGATTTTGTGGCCTAAATTAGAACATTTTGAAGCACATTGATAAACATTTCCCACTTTTGTTTTAGATTATAACGATAGTTTCCAACCTTATACTCGTGTCTGTATAATTTTCATTGGGTGAGGGAAAAAAATCTAAAGTTATCAGTAAGGGAGGATCTCGGGGATGGGGAGAGAAAGGGAGGAGGATCAAGAATGGGGCGAGGAGAAGGTGAGAGGACTGGGCATGGGGGAGAAGAGGGAAAGAGATGGGGGAAGATTAAGGAAAGGGCGAGGAGGGGGAGAAGATCAGGAATCTGGGATGGGGTCAAAGAGGGAAGCAGGTTCTGGAAGCGGGGGTAGGAGGGTTGGGTTCCAGGACCTGGGGGAAAGGCAGAGGTAGAAAAGAAGGGAGGTTCCAAGATCTGTGGGATGAAGGGAGAGAAGATCAAAGCTGCAGGAGGAGGGGTGGGATGTTTATGTGTGTGTGTGTTTGAGTGCCAGACTGGGCGAGAGTGGGAAAGTAAGGAGGAGTAGCAGCGGAACAAGGAGGATTGGATCTATTCTTTGGGATCACACCGGGCAGGACTTTCTTTAGGGGGTAGATGCCAATATGGAGTGCCCACATCTTTTTTTCCCAGAAAGACAGTTGTTGTGACTTGAATCGGCCACTCTCAGAGACAGGATGCTAGGCTTGATGGCCCTTTAGTCTGACCCAGTCTGACATTTCCTAGGGTGGCTGGGACCCGGTGAGAGAGGCCAATTGGTCTCAGTTAGTGAGTGGCTCCGCTTGAGGGTGGGAAACTTTGGCGGGGAAGGGGGTTAGCAAGAAGGGGGTTGTTTGTGGGTGAATGGGATGGTTGCAGTCTTTCTATTGTCAGTTTTATTTTATTGTATCAGTGCTATTTGTAGCGCAATTTTTGGTTACTTTGTAACCCCATTCTGGATGCTTTTTATATAAAGATGGGCAACAAAAGGAATAACTAAAATAAAATATAGAACATGATATGGGAAAAATAAAGCAAGCTCAAAACAGGTGATGATTGCTCCTACTTTGAAAGTGAAATGTCTATTTATTGAAAAACTCTTGTGTCAGCATAGTTGTGTAGCACTGGATGATAAGATCAGAGATTCATTGAGATTCCCGTCTTCTGACTGCATTTAGTAATTTATCTAGAGCAATTAATGCTTGCCACATGCTCCAGAAGCTGGCCAAATGAAGTGCCTTTGACATGACCTCAGTTGCTCCATACTGCCATGCTTCCACTTTTAAATGTGCACCACCCACCCTATAGACTGATGTTTTACCTTCAATGATACAAGACTGAGGATTTGCAAAAACGTAGAACTATCAAGTACAATATTCATGGTGCTAGAGTTTTGGGGGGGGGGGGGGGGGGGGGGGGGGGGGAAACAGAGTTAATGGACTGGCCTATGAAAATCAAGTGACCTTGTGTGAAGCTAGAATGAAACAAAATTACAGTATCCATCCACTGTCATCATTTTAAAACAGAAAGGAAATCTTCAAGAGTGTGAACTGAAAAGAAATTTCTATTCCTTGCAACCCTACGGAAGTGTGCAATTACTGCCCCCATCTCCCATTAGTAATGAACAGTTGTATGTTGTATTGCTCAAATATTTTTATTCTTGCATACAGTCCAATGGAAAGGTCAACTAGTAGTATACTTTCACTTTCGCTTCTCCAATTTTTCTGTCCAACATTGCCTCTTCATAAAACTTTACAAAAATATTTCAGAGGAAACGCATGCTCGTAAAAGATACCTCTTGCTTGAAAACACATAATGAAATTATAGTATGTTACAACCTTCTCTTAACTTCCGGACAATGTGATCTAGATGTAGTTGACTCACCATAGCCATTTATAACTTCTTTGGCACAGCTGAAAAATGCTCTCTGCTCTTTTATGACAATGAACGGCAGCATTTACAGAAGACATGAAAAGTGGGTACCACACGCATTTTTCTGGGTCCAGTCATGCCCAATGATTTTGCGTATGACAAGACCGACCACTTGACTAGCAGAAGTGGAGAGAGAAGGAATTTCTATCAAAGAGGTTACATTCCCAATGTGGGTGACAGATCTGGTGACGTATTAGTGTACAATATACCTATGAAGGCAGAACCCCCTGAATTATTATATGACTGTTGGGGATGGCTGCGTGTGACGTCCTGCAGGATAGGAGACAGCTGGAAACCTGGTGGGTACCCAAGGCTCCATTTCTCACTGACATGACCCTTCCTCTTTGTGTTGACATGTTGAAGCTTTTGTGAGCTTTCAGGAACCAGTGCAGGTGATGACTATTGAATGTACTGTTAATGCTGTGCCTTATTAGGCAGTACAAATAACATTTTATGAAGGTGAAACAGGGTTGAATAGATGGGAAAACTGTTTCATAATGTTTTGACATTTGATCAACTTCACTGTCAATAGTGGCTTCTGCTGTGCAGTTTGTTAAGCCATTGCTGATTTATTTTTGGACTCTATAAAACCCTTTTTATATATGGGTCTTCTTGCTGTTTCTTTCCCTATTTCATCCTACAGAACCATGTTGATTAAGAGGCCAATGCAAGCACTGTATAACCCACAGTTGGATGCGGGCTGTATAGGTGCTAACATCCCTTATGCAATAAGGGGCGGATTTTAAAAGCCCTGCACGCATAAATCCTTCCGGATTTACGCGCGCCGGCGGCCTATTTTGCATAGGCCGCCGGCGCGCGTAAGTCCCGGGGCTTTCGAAAAGGGGCGGGAGGGGGCATGTCCGGGGGCGTTCCCGAAACGACGCGGCGTTTCAGGGGCGGGCCGCAGAGTTTTGGGGGCGGGCCCGGGGGCGTGGTCGAGGCCTCCGGACCAGCCCCCGGGACCGGAGGACGGAGCGGGGCTGCTGGCTGATGCGCGCAAAGTTACGCCTGCTGAAAGCAGGCGTAACTTTGCCAACAAAGGTGGGGGGGGGGGGGGGGTAGATAGGGCCGGGGGGGTGGGTTAGGTAGGGGAAGGGAGGGGAAGGTGGGGGGAAGGGCAAAGGAAAATGTGCGCGCTGCATTTTCCCTCCGAGGCCGCTCCGAAATCGGAGCGGCCTCGGAGGGAAAATGCAGCACGCGCTGGGCTCGGCGCGCGCAGGTTGCACAAATGTGCACCCCCTTGCGCGCGCTGACCCCGGATTTTATAAGATACGCGCGTATCTTATAAAATCCAGCGTACTTTTGTTCGCGCCTGGTGCGCGAATAAAAGTACGCGATCGCACAAGTATTTAAAATCTACCCCTAAGGCGATTAGCGCCTCTACAACCCGCGTCCAATGCGGAGTGACTAATAGCGCTCATCACATGCAAATGCATGTGATGAGCGCTATTAGGTATTCACTCCCTATGCAAAAAAAAAAAAATGTGCATCTAGGAGCAGGTGTTAATAGCTGAGCGCTCTTAAAACTAGTATAGAAAAGCAGAAAAAACTGCTTTTCTGTACTGCCTCCTACTTAATATCATTGGGATACTAAGTAGGAGGAAAAACAAAACTAAATAAAGTAAAAAAAAAAAAGTTAAAAAAAAAAAACGCCAGCAGTCGGGTGCAGGAAACGGACGCTCAACTGACAAGCGTCCGTTTCCTGTACCCCCTGGCTGTGCGGCGTTTAGGATAACCGACGCTGATAAACTCGACGGCGGGTTTCCTAACCGGCGGACGGTCGATGCAGGTCGGGTTCTCGTTAGCCAGGAAGCGCTAGGGTCGCTTGTGCGCCCCTAGCGCCTCCTTGCTAACACGACCCCCTAATTTAAATATTGTATGGCACCCCCGGGGGGGGGCGCCTGGGAATGCGTTAAGAAAGCGGGCCCTGACTGTTCAGCGCCCGCTTTCTGCGCATATTGGGTTGGATTTTAAAAGGCTTAGGCGCGTATCTCATGCGTGTGACCACGAAAACCCGCTCCTGCATGTGCCGAGCCTACTTTGCATAGGCACGGTGACGCACGCAAGCCCCGGGACGCGCATATGTCCTGGGGCTTGAAAAAAGGGGCGGGGCGGGGGCATGGCCGGAGCTTTCAGGCGCAGCGGCCATTTGCCGTTGCGCCCGAGATTGCGGGCCAGCCATCGGCCAGCGCGTGCAACCTACGCCTGCCCGGAGGCAGGCGCAACTTATAAAATAAAGGTTGGGGGGGATTTAGGTAGGGCTGGGGGGCGGGTTAGATAGGGGAAGGGAGGGAAAGGTGGGGGCCGAAGGAAAGTTCCCTCTGAGGCCGCTCCGATTTCGGAGCGGCCTCGGAGGGAACAGGGAAAGCCATCGGGGCTCCCCTAGGGCTCGGCGCATGCAAGATGTCCAAGTGTGCACCCCCTTGCACGCGCCGTCCCCAGATTTTATAATATGGGTGCCGGGTTGCGCGTACAAATCTACGCCCACGCGCAAGTCTTAAAATCTGGCCCATTTATTGCATCGGCCCCCTAAGTGTTTCTGACAATCTTTTTAAATGTGGCAGCGTGGTGGCTGATGTCTGGGGAAACGTTTTTGGCTTCTTAGCCTTAGTTCGCACTGTCGAGCATTTGTTGAGCATGCTTGCTGCAGTTCTCCGCCCCTTTTCTTTGGGGGAACCAATGGCATCAGAGCGGCTTGGCACGCCAGAAAGACAATTAGGCTTCTGCATGGTTTCACAAGGTTGATTATTCACTCTATGGCTTGGAGTCAGGTGAATCCAAAATGCCTCCTTGCTCGCACATTAAAACCCTGTGTGCTGGTACTTGTGAGTCCCAGGAGAGATTGCTAAACACAAGACAGCATTTTAAACATTCGCTGGACCTTCATACATAGCTATGCAGTACAGGCTCCTTTCTGTCTTCAGACTGGGTGAACTGAGCCCGGAGAGAAATTGGCATTTAATGTCATTGTCATGCTACTCCACTTTTATACCTAGAAAAATAAGGTTTATACGTAAAGCAGCAGGTAAAATGCTAGGACGCCTTCATGCTTAGCTCATGTTGTACAGATCTGATGAAGGGAGGTACCACTCTTGAAAGATGGTCATAAATCTACTACGTCAGACCTGTAAAAGGGATCACCTAGAACTTTTTTTTTTTTGGCTGCTGCACTTCCTTGTCCAGGGATGCACAGTTTTGAAAACTGCCTCTGGCTGATCTATATTTAATGTCTGTAATTATAGATTAGCATGACAGGCAATGCCAATTTTACTGTCCTTTGTTCCTCTTGACCAAATTCATTTCGTTGAAATTATAAGAACTGCAAAATAAACTTACTTTACAGGGATGTTTCTGGGTTTTGTTTTATCAGCAGCCTGTAAAAAGGATTAAAAAAAACCACATTAATTAAGTAACTTTATCAGGCATCCCTTTCAGATTCTTTCATTCACATTTTTTTTTTTAAAGAATCCCGGTGTCACATTATATAGCAGAGTTACCTGTTTGTAGTTTTGAGAACAAAGTTTTGCGTGCAGTAGACACCATGGCTCTCCCCACCAAGTTCTGGGCCATTTCAGACACAGTAATGCAGTAGCAAAACCAATACTGCAACTCCCCATTGTATCGTGACAAAATGAATAAATACTTACTTTAAAAATAAAATACTAGCTGCATTAAAATGTTACTGTGAAGGAATACATAAAGAACCGGATTAAGCCCAATACTTTTTCTCTAGTACAGCTTGATTGTGCTATGGAAGGGGGGGTATACATGCAAAAAAAAAAAAATGTTGTCTGGTTTTGTTTCATGTTCATTTAAATGTTGTTTCAGTTTTGTTTCTAATTTTATTTTTTTTTTTAGCACCTGCTGTTTGCAAATACCAGGAAGGAAACAGCAGAGAATTAAATTCTGTTCACTGTTTCTTTTGCTTCATTTACAAAGGCAATGAAGCAACGTCTTCTTCTGTAGCATTTCAAACGACTGCCCAGCCCTATTGCACTGTACTCCCACCGAAATAAGGGACAAGCTTGGTTGAAAGACCACTGAATTTTACTTTCTTCATCAAAGAGCCCAGATCTAGCAAATCAGCTGCTGAAATTTATTACAAGTCCCTAACCCCAAGAGAGTGATCAGCACCTATCAATCAGTATTTCAATAAATGTGGATAGATACTGGTATCACCATTAGCTTCCAAAGAATTCTCCAGTTCTGACCCGATTCCTGTCTGTAGATCTTATTCCAGCTTTCAGTTCAGGAAACTCCAGACTTAACTTCTTTCCCTCTAGTATAATAACATAGTAGGTGATAACAGAAAAAGACCAATTGTTTCATCCAGCCTGCTCAGTTATTCCTGTCCACACTGCCAAGGATTTACCACAGGTGTCAACCCTAAAGCATTACTGTAAGATACCACTCCTTACCTATGACATTTTTTACCATCTTCTTTCTTGGTACTCTGGGCCTTATTTTCCAAGGCTATCGCAGGCTTGCGCCAACAGCGCACGCCTGCGCTACCTACATCGGGGCGGAGTCGGCCCCGGAAGAGGAGGAGTCGGGGCGTCACCGGGGCTGACTCTGCGAAGACGCCGCGGACGGCGAAAAGGTAAGGGGCCTTTTCGCCGTCCTACTTACCACCTTTCACGGTGGCGCTATTGGGTGCGAAACCGGCAGCGATTGCACCGCGGAGGTGCGATCGCTGCCACCCCCCATTAGCACAATTTTCTAAAGTATCACAGGCCTGCGATACTTTAGAAAATGAGGCCCTCTACCAACTTGGCTACATGACCGTACAAAATTCCCTATTTGGTTCCCACCCACACCCCTCATGTGCTCTTAACCCTCCTCCCCTCCCGAGCAAGAGTCTGGGAATGCCCTGGCCCCCACTTACCCCTTCCATTGGGGCTTTTTAGTAAAAAGGACAGGAGGAATTCCCACCCTCTACTGCTACTTAACATATAATTTTTCATGGCGCCACACGACACACGAAGGGCTGCGCTGAGGCCAGCCGCATAAGTGGCCTCGAAGTGGTGCTGCCGCAAGGGCCAGCAGATGCTATTTTCAAGCAACGTCTGAGAGTCAGGAGACGCGTGGGCATCCGTCCTGCCTCTTTTACTAATAAAAGCCCCATAGAAGGGGTAAAATGAGGGCCAAGGCAGACCCTGACATCAGCATCGTTATTTGGGGGGTGGGGCAGGAGGGATTTCAGAGGGGCCCAGTCAGGCCCTGATATATTTTTTTAGTTCGCTTTTGTTTTTTTGTTTTTTTTTAAAGCTTATTTTGGTTCAGCAAATGACTCGAACTGAAATAAACATAAAGGAGGTCATTTCCACAAGGATTTATACATATAAAACTGGGTTGTACATGTGTAAATGCACTTTACGCATGTAAGTGGTCTTTTGAAAATTGCTACAATAATAGGTTATATTTGTATGTGTAACTCTTTGAAAATTACTTCCTAAATGACTCCTCCCAAAAATGAAATAAACCACCTGAAACGACATTTTGGGGACAGCATATCCCTGCTACCTTCCCATGTCTAACCTTAAAGCATGGAATAAGCAAAGCCATTAGTAATATCAGTGAGGCTGACCTCCTAGGTCCCCGTGGTCTTCTGGATGGATCCCCACCACAATCAACCTGCCATATATGGTTCTCTGCCACCACCATCCCTTGGGGATTTGTAGCCTGATATCAACCCAACTAGCGTAGGCTACCCCCATGACATCTGGTACTTGGTTGTACATAATGCCGCAGAGGAGCCTCCAAGCAGCTTGAACGAAACAGTTTGTAGGCCATCAACCGATGTGCTAAATACTTCCTTAGGATGCAGTCCCTAAATTCAGTTTCCATGGCCTTCAATAAGTTCTGTGCAATAGGACACACCCAGAAAAGGTCCAGGGTTGTCCCATTTGCTGTGCAACCCCCTTGGACAGTGGCCTGGATGAATGCTATGGTCCCAAAAAACAAACCGGAAAATAGTCTATCGAAGCCAGAAAAAATGCGAGATAGACCTGTCACCTTAAGTTGAAAATACGTTATTTGCACAATCGATAGAAGAGCCCAACTCTGGCCGAGTTTCACACAAGCGGATGCATCAGGGGTGTATAAGATGAACTGCTTCTAATAATGCACAAAAATCGTATTATAACCAATTGAGGAAAAACGGTGAGCAGTGTCTTTTAAAAGAAATGCATCTACCAGTGCATGAAATTGATGTGTGTACCATATTATATCCCGTTGAAAATTAAAACAACATAATATTCGCCACAGAGAGCTGCCAGTGTTATAATACGATTTTTGTGCATTATTAGAAGCAGTTCATCTTATAAGCCACTGATGCAGCCGCTTGTGCAAAACACGGCCAAAGTTGGGCTCTTTTAACGATTGTGCGAATAAAGTACTTTCAACCTAAGGTGAGAGGTCTATCTCGCATTTTTTCTGCCTTCTGGACAAATGCTATTACAGGCAGGTCACCCTTTATGGCTATCCATGCATGGTAACATAGACGTCTATATTCAAATGATTTATGTGTGTAAAATCAGCATTTACCTGCATAAATCTGGCCATTTAAAAATATCTCTCTCTTTGTCTGGGTAGTTTAAATTACAAAGATAAACAGCAGGAGCGGCTGGAAGGCATGTCAAGAGATAATCTAAAATTATCTGGATAAGTTTATCTAGATATTCAGCGGAACACTTATCTGGATAAGTTCCACTGAATATCCAGATCACTTATGCAAGTGACAGGATTTTTAAAATATGGATCTCATAGTACCATAGTGAATTGTTGCGAAATTTCACTGAATTAATCTAACATTAAGGAATTAAGGGATATTGTCATTGAATGAAAAGCACAGATGATGGGAGGAAGCCTTCTCAAGTTATTCCCTGACCTCTTGCCGCGGACCCAGTTCACATCTATCTGGTGAACAGATTTAATCTTTAGTTTCCGTAAAATGTGCCTGAGTTATGATGGAGGGGCTGCCGATTTGCTTCAGAAACAGTGGACGTGAGCATCATGGTGACAGTCTGGATCTCCGTTTCAGCCACCCCTGGTTTACAGTAAATTGCATCTAATAGGCGCGCAGTACGCTCTGGCATGATTTGTGAAAAACATCCCCAGTATAAAATGCATCACCGCAACGGGGAAATACAAAAAAAAAAAAAAAAAGAAAGATGCTGTTACCGCCACTGACAGACCAGGAAGACTAAAAAGGATTTTTACTCCTCTTTCAGTATGATAGCTATAGTTTTTAAGAGACACACGTGTATGCTTTTTTTTTTTTTTAATAGCCAAGTCATATTAGGGACTGGGTGATCACGTCCAGCAGGGGGGGGGGGGGGGGGGTTTGAGAATATTCTCCCTCTATTATCGTCTAGTTCAACTATGACGCGGAGAGAACAGATTCTATTTTTAAAAAAAAGGAAACGGTTTTTTTATTAGCCAACAGCAGTAAAAGGGCAAGTGACGACCAAATGTTCAGATCAATTTCCTCCCGTGAAACCCTTGAAAAAAAAGAAAGACACACACACACACCAAACCATCTAAATGTGTAAATCTCTGGGCCTCTCAGCCAGCACGGCTTCAGACATGGAGCCTGGTTCCAGTTTATTGCTGAAGCCATTGATCTGTGTACAGTCCATTTATCATTCATGAAAAGAGGCCGGTGATCTTCACAGTATATTAGAAGAAACAACTCCCATCATCTGTCAGCGGCCCCTCTTAGTTCTGTTTCCCCTTCTCCGCAGGGAATTTCATCTCCTTCGATTCTTCTTGAATTAAAATGTTGCTAAGCAACGCAGCTGGGGGCAGGAAAGGCAGAAGGGCTACAGTCTTATCGGGCTGTTTAAGCAGCTGGAGGTTTCAGTGGTGAGGTAGGTAACAAAAAAAAAAACACAACCCCAAAATAAAACATAATCTGGATAGGATGACCCTAGAACGTCATGACGTTTGGAACATGGAATGGTTACAAAATTGTGTTATTCTTTGCATGCAGTCGGCATTGTCAAATGCTCCAATAAGAAAACAAAATAGGTGGGACGAAGAAAACAAAATAAGTAAGTTTAGCATAGGGATTTGAAACGAATTGCATTTCTCTCCAACTTTATTATTTTTTGTTTCTTTTATTTTTTATTTTTGCCTGATTTTTTTAGATATTTATTTTTTTTGTTCTAACAAAGATTGGAATTAATCAGTGCATTTTATTTCTGTAATTCATTTTTATCTTTTTAGTTGCAATTATTTTATTGTTGGCTATGTTAACCACTTTGATCAATTATATAATTGTAAAAACGGCATAGAAATAATTTAAATAAATAAATAAGTAAATAAATAAAATAGGTTGGACAAACTTCATAGAAGTTAAGTGGTTATTTTGTAACAGTTGTACAACAAACATTCCAACAAAGTCAACCAGGAAGTATAACACCACAGGGAGTGTTAGTACTCTCCACCAAGTGACACAAGCAATAGGGAGGCATGAACATAATGGCATGGAATAAATTTGGTATTCAGTAGTGTTGATGCAACTGTGGTGATGAGTGGTATGTTAAGAAAAATAAAAAAAAACAGAAGGCAGACTATATTCTACACATCCCAAATCTTTAAAATGGTCTTTCCTTAAAAGTAATATTTTCTACTCAGAAGGCTTAAATTCACAGTTGTCAGTGTACGGCTGCCTTCTGCTGACACCACATGCACTATTATAATCATGTACCGTGAACTTTTTTTTTTTTTTTAAATTATTTATCTTGCTCTAAATATATTTCCAGTCCTGTTATTGCATTATTGTGACATGCTGAGAGGTTGCTATGTGTCAAATTTACAATTTAAAGGAAACTGCAGATTTGTCTCATCCAGACTGGACATTACAGTAAGTGCTGCCATTGGCTCATGCGAGTAACCTTTTGATTGGCTGGGGTTTCCACATACTGAACTGCTATTGGTTTGTTTTCAAGTCAAAGTTATGTTTTAAATGCTTCTGAAAATTCAAAAGTATGCGCACGGGTGCAAACCCCTCTCCTCACTCTCCCCAAGGAAAGGCCAGCATCTAATGCTCGAGACCACCGATGTTTTGCTAATTTATCTGACTGCCTCGGGAACTGTATGTGGCTTGGCTGTGAAAAAGTGTCCGAAAAAAACATAACGAGAACCAATAATTATGTCTTGTCATAATGCCTCTGGAGATCAATCAGTAAAATGTGGAATGGGCTTGGGGAGGGTCATTATCAAAGGCATTTCTGTGCTTTGCCCGCAAGGATCACTTGCCCAATAGAGGCAAGTACACTTTCACGCATACTTACGGGGGAATGTTTCCTTAACGTAGATAAGTGGGTTTTTTTTTTGGGGGGGGGGATGTTTGTCCTTTGATTGTTTAACTTGAATGCATCAAGATAACATGACCTATGTTGTCTCTTTGATATTATTAAATGGAGACCTGGGTACGAGGCACTATATATATATTGAAATTGATTAGCTGTTCACACATTCTGCTTGTGGAGAAATCTATCTCCATTTTGAATTGTTCAATAATTTTATTTGCATTTAAACATTTTTTTTTGACAAACTATGAAGAATATGATTATAATAGCGCAAGTGTTGTCATCTATTAGTGCCTAGTACACAGCACAGGGACAATTCAGCACTTCCAGGTGATACTTTTAAGGAAAGATCATTTTTGAATATTTGGTACGTGTGGAATATATTTATTCTTTAGCATTGCACTTTTTGAGCTGGACTTTGTAGCATTCCCTTTGTGATGTTCTAGGGTTAAGGGAGTGACAGTCCTCCTATAGACTGAGCTATTGTCTTGCCCAGAAAGAGTTGTTTAGCAATAGATGTTCTGGGAATGACCAAAAGTTAGCAATATTCTTTAGGTGCACGGAAGGCGTACCAGGGGCATGCAGGAGAAGCTAAGATTTGGCTTCTTAGCTGCAGCTCCACGTGCCACTAAAGGAAACTCATTACAACAATGCATCATGAGCGTACTGAGCCACAACACACATCCAGTATGTGGTTAATTATACTTTAAAAATGTCAGGGCAGTGAGAGAAAATGTGAGACTACAGTATGTGGGCGGTGGGAGGTTGTATAAATCACTGATGCTGAAGGTGCAGTCAGACAGTCAAATGGAAAAAAAAAAAAAAAGTGTTTATTGATCATCTTGCTATGACTCTGCTACCACTTCCAGCTATTACAGAAAAGGCTTCACTGGGATTGTGACCTGGAACAGAAACAATATTTGTATTTAACAGAAAAAAAAAATCATATTCATTTAAATAACCAAATCCGTTCATGCTTTTTCCCGAACATGCTCTTGTGGCAGGAACCCAGCGATTACGCAAGATAATCACACGTGGCGCATTAACTGCGGTAGCCTTGCGATGTTGGAATGGTAAAACGTATTGTCAGCGGGTCTATCAAGCTGAGCTGAAAAGCTTTGTCTTGTAACAGGTAGAATGCTATCGCTTTTCTAGGGCAGCAGTTGAGGAAGGCGCTTCCTGTTTATACTCCATGTCCAATGAGTTTCTTTCCGACGTGTGCCCTTCATGTATCTTCATTAGAGGAAATGTACTTGCGATTCAGTTCTGAATCGCTTGGTTATTGACTTCTCAGTAACTTCCCACGCTCCATTTGCCGTGTTTTGATAATTAACTTTTGACCATTACGGAATTTAACGGCTACGGTCAAATGCTATTCATAGTCATCCTCCTCAATCACCTCTCCACTCATCATTTTCAAGCTTTTGATAAAATAATCTCATTGGACCTTGATTAGTTTGTCACCAGATAAAAACATCTTGTGCGGTGTCTCTCTTGACTGAGTTTCACATGCTTAGTTCAAAAGGGTGCTTATTAAGCAGATGTATTTTTCTGAAATAAATGTTTACATTTTATAAATGATTATTATTAGTAGTAAAGAAGGAGAGTGGTAGTGAAAGCTTTAGCTAGGATTGTACTGTAAGCATGATCTCGGCATTTATGGCCCGTGAGTTTCTTCTGCACGTTTGGAAACATTTGTTTGATTTCTATCCTAGAATCAGAGAAAGGATGAGAAGGGCCCAAGACTTATGAAATACTTTCAAGATGCGGTCAGTGCTGTTGAATCTCTTCCTCTGTGATGATGATGATAGCAGGGACATGGGGGAAAGCTCAGCTAGCACCTCGAGAAGCTGAGGAGTGAATACTTTATTAAGGGCTGTGGGGGCACGGGCAGAGGGTCTTCTATCACTTCTGACCTCGATCCCTGCTTCAGCTTCTGGGAACTGACAGTCCTTGCATCTTCCGCCATGCCAGAGGAGAAATCTGGGCAACTGAATAATCCGTTTAAATGATTGGGCTCACACACACTGATCATAGCTGTGAGAGCTCCCAGCCTCTTTCTCCTTAACTCTGCTCTCTCATATAGTTTCCCTCCATAGCTCTGGAACAGAAATGTCAGGTTTTTGACTAGAAGTTTGTGTTTTTTTTTCCCCTCTCTACATAAGAAACATCATTCTTCATTCATACAAATAAGATTTCAGTACAGATGATTGTGTTAAATACCTATTTGACATCTGATGCATCTGTTAAGATGATGCTAATACACGTTAATTATAACGCCTTGAGGGAGGCAATAAACAAGTGTAATAAAGTAAATAAAATAAAAATGCAAGTGGTTGCATTACTATTAGCACATCAAAGATTTTAATGAGCCGTACCACGTACAAATGTATGCAAAGCAGGACATTAATATTAAAAGAGGTTAATGTAAACCATGTTAACATGCAATTTGTGTTAATCCTCCCATTAAGGAAAGAAATTAATAACCTCTGAGGAGGTGTGGTTATTGTTTGACGAGGGCAATAGGAGGCTAACACACCGTTCAATATCCCTGCCGGAGTCCATTCCCACAAGTAGTAATTTTCTACAAAAAAAAAAGATCCCAGGTTGGGGCTAGCAGCCACCTACATATTCAATTCCAACTGCAATTGGAAAAAGGAAACAACTTCAAGAAGCTTCCAGTTCAATGACAAAATGTTCCAGGTCGGTGACCTGGCATGACCTGGCAGAAATTCACCATTTCCCACCCCTGTGTGCTCATAGGGTCCAGAAGGATCTGAATTATTTCCCCCCCATCCCATCCTCCCATGCTTGAAGGGCTGGCCATGGCCCCAAGTCCCTTCCCCAGTGAATAAAGACCCCTGTTGTCGTCAATGAGCCACCTGGAAAGCATCAAATCAGCCAATACCATTTTCAGATTTGGTGTGTGTAGGTGGGAGGGATTAGGGGTGTCAGCTGACCCCCATCGGCCTATCAACATCATAGGAGGGAGAACCTGATGCGGGGGATTGGCTGGAAGTGATCTCACTATGGGCTCTCCATGGACATCTGGGTCAGGGTGGACCTCACTGGCTTCCTAACATGGCCCTCAGAGCTAAAATGTGTCCACTCCTGCTCTAAAAGGATGCCTTCTTGGTGAATATTTATTCTGAAAACCCATTTTGACTTTCTGGGGATAATTTTGCAACATCATGCATAAATCGGCCGGCAAATAGGTGCACAAGTTACATCAGTTTTAAAAGTGGATATGCACACGAGTTTGTTTTCAAAGTTATCCTGGCAAAACTACAGGCATACAATTATTTATTTACTTATCTTTAGCTCATGCTTTTTCACTAGCAGCTCAAGCCGAGCTAAATTCAGGTACTGTAGGTATTTCCCTCTCCCCAGAGGGCTGGCATACTAAGGGGTCTGTTTACTAAGCAACGTTATGCATTTACCGCACAATCAAGCCGATGCACTACAGTGCGCGCAGCCGAAAGCACAGGTTAACCTGCGATTGGATGCATGTTTTGGGCAGGCATTAACTTTTGAGGAACCCAAAACGTGTACAGAAAAGCAGAAAATTCTGCTTTTCTGTACTTCCTCCAACTTAATATCGTGGTGATATTGAGTCAGAGGAACAACAAAATTATAAATGTCCCAAAAAAAAAAAAAAAAAAAAGGGTGCCGGCGGTCAGTTTAGGAATAAGGACGCTCAATTAACGAGCATCCATTTCCCTAAACCGTGGCTGTGCACAGGTTAGGAAAAGGGACGCTCGTAAAATTGAGCATCCATTTTCCTAAGCTGCTGGCAGCCATCTCTCCCGGGCGCCCGCTGCTGAGGAGGCACAAGGGGCATGCAATTTCCCTAGCACCTCCTTTTTACCACGGCAGCATTTAGCAACGGGCGCCCCGGAGAGGTGGATCGGCGCGCGTTAGGAGAGCAGGCGCTCGATCAATCAGTCACTTGCTCCGGCATGCAAGTATGCTAATGAGCTTATAAATGAATACTAAGCCTAATCTATGCAAATCAAATAACACGGCTTGCCTCAAAACTCACAAGCCGTGTTATAAAAAAATGTCAACATTACAAATTCCAGGCAAAGGCACAGACCCTGCCCTCAACCCTAACTGATCCCCTTTGTTAAAAAAAAATGACCCTCCAACCCAGGAAGCTGCTCCCTCGACCTTCCCGACCCCTTCTGGACTAACCAAACTTGCCTAGGGCCTGGAATGCTCGCTACGCTCTGGACCTGTCAATGCCCATTTTCCAAAATGTCGCTGGCTGCTCCCATCATTTGATAGAGGTAAAGGCAAGCTATTGGCCAGCCAGTGACATTTTGGAAAATACCCACCAGTAGGTCTGGGTCTTTGCTCTGGCCCGTCACTAGATTTACCAGGGCATGGGAAGTTTGGGGGGGTGGGGCAGCCTCCAAGAGATTATTTATTTTCTTTACAAAAAGGAGGTGTTGGGGGATTGGTTTGCAATAGCAGGATCATTGCAAAGGGTAGGCAGCAGGGCAATGGAGGGGTGATGCCACGACACCGCTATGACCAGGATCAGTCTAGTGGCAGAGGTATGTCCTGCACAGCAGCTATGAGCAATGGATCAGCTGCCTGAGGTGCGGAGGATAAGTATTTGGAAGACACAGCAATTGTACTAGCAGAGTTGCTACCTTTAACAAAACACATGGGGGTAACCTGCACGGAGCTGCGGTTACTACCATAAGAAACTTCCTGGGCAGACTGGATGGACCATTTGGTCTTTTTCTGTGATCATTACTATGTTTAGAGTTTATTGGTTTTTTTTATAAATAAATAAATACATATCTCATACATGCCCCTGGCACTAAGTTCTGTAGTGTCCCCCTTTTCCTCCATAACTCTTTGTTAATGTTCACATTGAACTTGGATGTAAACATAAGTCAGAATCACATTGTCTATTATTTTTGTATAGTCAGTCATTAATTCCTGTGTCATTTGGTTGTTCCTCCATAAAAAAAAAAACAAATTGATCAAACTTCCGACTAGTTTGCATACAGTTTCAAACACCAAAAATGCAGAGCGTGCATCCAAGTAATCACCCAATAGGTGTGGCTGAGAAAAGCCATCCAATTTTCTTTGTAGGTACCTTAAAGACAATTTGATAAAACCATGCTCTCTTTCTAAGAGACAGAGGAGGTGAGGCAGATTAGCAGGATTATCACTAGGTTGGCCTGGGGATATTGTATATATTGGGCTCATTTTACATTTTAGCCCCCCCGAATAAAAGTACTGTATGCAGCTGTTGCCCTTCAGTGCTATGAATATTGCTACTGAGAGTGAAAAAGTGATTTTATTACTACTAGGTACACCTACACTGGTTTATATATATATATATATATATATATATATACACACACATACACATTCACATATTTATACACTGAAGTCCCGATCTAAGTATGTATATGTATGTCTCTCCCTCTCTCTCTCTAAACCTATGTAAATAAAATATACAAACCACATCCATCAATAATACATATTTAAATGCATGTTTTCTAGAACAAATAATACTGATGAAAATTGACTGTACCCTTTAGTGTGCGATGCAATATTTCAGAAGTAGATATGGCAAGTGCACTTCATTCTACATCCATTAGAACAAATTCCACTGCTAAGTCATTATTTTTCGATGTCTACTCTTTAAGCGGCTTCCCTGCAACTCCTCAAGCCTGCAGGAGAGTCACAAGTAAATCCCACCGAGCTCTCTGGTTTCTGCCATGTCTCTGATGACAGGACTACAGCTCACGTGAGCCAGTCAGATCCAGTTGTGGGTGCCGATGTACTAAATGGTGAAATACGTTTGTCGGAATTAGCTGGCACCATAGGATTTTTTTTTTTTGTTCTTGTGGTGCCAGCTCATGTTAACATCATGCAAATGGATTTGCTGGTGTACATTTTTGCAAAACGTTGCATGCAAAATAATTTGCCAGCAAGATTACACCTGCAATTCGTCATTTTTACCCAAGTCATTGCACTTGCAAAGTCATTCACAGCTCAGTACAATGGCCCACCCCCCACCCCCACACTTTGTAAGTGGTGGCCACTGGTCCAGATATGACTGTTCCCAGTAATCGGTGAAAACTGGAAAGGAGAACTTTAAAGGCTGTCAGAAGTAAGATTTTCAGCTGGGTGAGAATCATCATTCCCTGCCACGTGCATTTTTTGAAGCCCAGCACAGTAAAGAAAGGGCCCGGTTCCCTCTTTGAAATGAAGCCATCTGACTGGACACGGCCGTTTCATTCAATTGCGTAACCCAAATCAATGAGCGCTTCTCCAGGGCCTGATCCTGGCTGCCAGTGAGTATATCTGGTATATATATAAGATCAAATCCGGAATGCATTATTTCAGTCTGAACGAATGCATAGTGCAAAAATAACCTGACAGGGTTTAGTGAGAAAATTGAAGACTAATCCTCTTTACGATTAGGGTGATCTGAGGCCTTCTATTATTAATCACTTGAAAGAGGGAGAAAAAAAAACAACCAACCCATATATGTCTTACTGTCTATCCATTTTCTTGAACTTGAAACAGGCAGTGGCACTGGAGGCTGAATACGTCTTAGTGCTAAAAAGAACATGGTTTATGGCCTGTTTGCTGTGAAAACAGGCAGCCTGGCATTCTGGAAAGCAGGTTTACACTATTCATTCTACTGGCTGGCGATGATAACCGAGGCCTGATTTCTCCGCATTTTTTGTTCCCCCCCCAACGTCCGCAAGATGCCAGGCAACCCCTGGATACACCAGGCCCTTTCATTCTTGCCCGTGTCCATTTTTACAGATGATTATGAGTAATCACACATGTCCTGTCTGAAAGCAGGACATTTATTTTTATAAATTTTCCGTGACCTTTACCGTACTGCAAGGGAAAGGGGAGGCGTGAGTAAGGCAACAGACAATGATAAAATTGTTAAAAATCAGTCTGGCATTTGCTAGTCAAGCTTTGTAAGAGCAAATTTATACAGCAGTAGTTCAGAGGCAAAACTTTAAATATGTTGGTGAAATTTCGCTGCTTAAGTTTACTGTGGATTTAACTTTTGCAATGTAAGCACTGGACAAGGGTCCTGGGATGTCATTGACATCTCAGCTACTTGCGTCATGGGACTTCCTGCGAGGCTCTGGTAGGTGTGTTGGCACTGGTCAAAAGTGGATGCCTTGCAGATTGCCACACTGTCCAGCATGAAACGTATAGAAAGACGTAAGGGAGCCCTTGAGCCTACATAGGTTCTGCCATGAGCAATCAACAGGAGAAGGAGTTGCCCAGTGGTCAGAGTAGCAGGCTGGGAGCCAGGGAAGCCAAATATCTTCATTGGCTCGGGTACAGACTTTGAGCATTTTTCCCTTAGTCACAGATTCGGAGTAAAACAGGCCTTTAGTCTGTAAGACCTCTGGAGACTGAAAATACCTATAGCACCTGAAATATAATCCACTTTGCATGGCTGACCAATCACAAAAGGTGAAATGCCAATGAAAAATCGACAGGAACCAGGGTGGCTTCAGAAGCTCCTGTCCAGCGTCATCACATGCTCGCACTGGCTCAGTAAAAGGCATCAAAACTTACTTTTTCCCCATTGAAAACTACCATAATAGCCATCCTTCAGCTGCTGAAAAAAAGTGGATCAACATTTGCAAGAATTTTATCATGCCCATATACTTTTGTATGTATAATGTAAGCAAGATGGTAGAGTATCAAACTGCAAAAAAAAAAAAATCTTAGGGGTGAAATTGCAAAGAGAAACATGTAAAAATGAGCATATACATGTGCAAATGCTAGTTTATAAATATCAAAGATATGCACATAAAAATGGGGGCTGTCTAGGGGCGTTCTGGGGGAGGGCAAATATTTACGTGTGTAGTTGCTATTTTAAAAGCCACACATGCAAATTTGCCAACTTACTTGCCTGATTTCACACCTGTTAATTATCTTGCACAAGTGATATTAAATGTGTTTATTGTGTGCTACAGCCTGGGTGGGAGGTCTAGGTCAACTGTGGGCAGCTCAAGTTGAAGAGCCAGGAAGGTCCCGATGACCTGGAGAACCGAGCAAACTGCTGGACTAATTAGTAAGACTGGTAATCTCAATGACGCACGTAAAGGCGAACTTTAAAAGCCTGGAACGAGCCAAAAGTGGGAGAAACGCGCACAGGTTGGGCTGGGCTGTGCTGAGCAAATTTTAAAAGCTGCCGGTATACGTGCGTACTTGCTGCTACGCGCACAAAATAAAAGTTTTAAAAAAGGGGTGGGGTATAAATACTTATGCACAGAGGTGCATGCTGGGTTCCCTGCCGAGTAACTACTTCTACTATGGATGACTTACAAATAATAAAAGAAAAAGAAATAGTGCACAGCCATAAGAACATACTGCTTGCCATACTGGGTCAGACCAAGTATCCATCAAGCCCAGTATCCTGTTTCCAACAGTGGCCAAGGCAGGTCACAAGTACCTGGCAGGATCCCAAGGGGCAAACAGATTCCAAGCTGCTTATCCCAGGGATAAGCTGTGGATTTCTGTAACTCTGCCTTAATAATGGTTAATGGACTTTTCCTCCAAGAACTTGTCCAAACCTTTTTTTAAATGCAGCTTTCACCACATCCTCTGGCAATGAATTCCAGAGCTTAATTATGCGTTGAGTAAAAAAATATTTTCTCTTATTAGTTTTAAATGTATTACCTAGAAACTTCATTGTGTGTTCCCTGGTCTTTGTACTTTTCAAAAGAGTAAACAGCTGATTAAAGTTTACTCGCTCCATTTCACTCAATATTTTATAGACCTCTATCATACCCTCCCCTCATTTGTCTTTTCTCCAAGCTGAAGAGTCCTAACCTCTTTAGCCTTTCTTCATAAGGGAATTGTTCCAAACCCTTTTATCATTTTAGTCACCCTTCTCTGTACCATTCCTAATTCTGCTATATCTTTCCTGAGATGTGGTGGCCAGAACTGCACATAATACTCAAGATGAGGTCGCACCATGGAGTGATACAGAGGCAGTGTGATATTCTCTGTTTTATTCTCCATTCCTTTCCTAATAATCCCCAGCATTCTGTTTGTGTATGATATATCCAGCATTCTGTTTGTGTATGATATATGAACACAAGATGAGGATGCACCATGGAGTGATACAGAGGCAGTGTGATGTTCTCTGTTTTATTCTCCTTCCTTTCCTAATAATCCCCAGCATTCTGTTTGTGTATGATATATGAACACAAGATGAGGATGCACCATGGAGTGATACAGAGGCATTATGATATTCTCTGTTTTATTCTCCATTCCTTTCCTAATAATCCCTAGCATTCTGTTTGTGTATGATATATGAACACAAGATGAGGATGCACCATGGAGTGATACAGAGACATTATGATATTCTCTGTTTTATTCTCCATTCCTTTCCTAATAATCCCCAGCATTCTGTTTGTGTATGATATATGAACACAAGATGAGGATGCACCATGGAGTGATACAGAGGCATTATGATATTCTCTGTTTTATTCTCCATTCCTTTCCTAATAATCCCCAGCATTCTGTTTGTGTATGATATATGAACACAAGATGAGGATGCACCATGGAGTGATACAGAGACATTATGATATTCTCTGTTTTATTTTCCATTCCTTTCCTAATAATCCCCAGCATTCTGTTTGTGTATGATATATGAACACAAGATGAGGATGCACCATGGAGTGATACAGAGACATTATGATATTCTCTGTTTTATTCTCCATTCCTTTCCTAATAATCCCTAGCATTATGCTTGCTCTTTTGGCTGCTGCTGCTACACACTGAGCAGAAGATTTCAACGTATTTTCAATGATGACACCTACATCCTTTCCCTGAGTGTTATGGTAACCCTATGCATTTTTATGACCAGATGTCAATTGTTTTGTGATTGTCTTTATTTGTATTATTTTGTGACTGTTTTGTTTGTTCATTGTCTAGAGTATTGATATAGGCGATTAATAAATCTTAATAAAGATAAAAGTAAAAGAGTGGTAACTCCTAATGTGTAAACTTGCATTTTGTAGCTATAATTTGGGTTACTCTTCCCTAAGTGCATCAATTAGCACTTGTCCACATTACATTTCATTAGTCATTTGCATGCCATATATGTGTGTATATGCCACCGTGCGGTTTTTTGAAAGTTATCTTCCCTGCTTGGAAAATATCAAGGGAATGCCTAATTTTGAGAAATGGGCTGATTTAGGATTACATTTTGGATTTCATCACTTGGCTTTCAAAACCCGAGCTCCAGATATGTTAGAATGCAGGTCCTGTAGCATCAGTGTCAGAAGTGGGCTGCAGGGGCCATGCCCCACCCCCCAAATTCTGCTGGCTCCTCCCCTTCCCTCATCCAATTTCCTTGGAAGAGGGACTTTTTCAATAAACCACATTGGTGGCAGTACGACTGCAGTTGCTGACTGCCTCCCCCCCTCCCATACACACACACACACACACATGTGCTTGTCATGGATCACTTCTGATTAAGTTAAACAGAAGTAGGGGGAGATGGGAGCTCTGTGGGAGATGGGAGAGAGACGGGATGGGGCAGGAGTGGTGAGTGAGGGGATTGGGAGGGAGGGAGAGAGAGACGGGATGGGGCAGGAGTGGTGAATGAGGGAATTGGGTTGGGGGGAGGGAGGGAGAGAGAGAGACGGGTTGGGGCACGAGTGGTTAGTGAGGGGATTGGGTTGGGAAGGGAGAGAGAGAGACGGGATGGGGCAGGAGAGGTGAGGGAGGGGATTGGGTCGGGGAGGGAGGGAGAGAGAGAGAGAGAGAGACGGGATGGGGCAGGAGTGGTGAGTGAGGGGACTGGGTCAGGGAGGGAGAAAGAGACAGGTTGGGGCAGGAGTGGTGAGTGAGGGGATTGGGTTGGGGAGGGAGAGAGAGAGACGGGTTGGGGCAGGAGTGGTTAGTGAGGGGATTGGGTCAGGGAAGGAGGGAGAGAGAGATGGCATGGGGCAAGAGTGGTGAGTGAGGGGACTGGGAGGGGACTGGGAGGGAGGGAGAGAGAGACGGGATGGGGCAGGAGTGGTGAGTGAGGGGATTGGGTTGGGGAGGGAGGGAGAGCGACGGGATGGGGCAGGAGTGATGAGGGAGGGGATTGGGTTGGGGAGGGAGCGAGACGGGATGGGGCAGGAGTGGTGAGTGAGGGGATTGGTTTGGGGTGGGAGGGAGAGAGAGAGATGGGTTGGGGCAGGAGTGGTGAGTGAGGGGATTGGGTTGGGGGAGGGGAGAGAGAGACGATTGGGGCATGAGTGGTTAGTGAGGGGACTGGGTTGGGAAGGGAGGAAAGGAGAGAGAGAGATGGGATGGGGCAAGAGTGGTGAGTGAGGGGATTGGGGTTGGGGAGGGAGGGAGAGAGACGGGATGGGGCAGGAGTGATGAGTGAAGGGATTGGGTTGGAGAGGGAGGGAGAGAGACAGGATGGGGCAGGAGTGATGAGTGAGGGGATTGGGTTGGGGAGGGAGGGGAGAGAGAGGACAGGATGGGGCAGGAGTGGTGATTGAGGGGACTGGGTCGGGGAGGGAGAGAGATGGGATGGGGCAGGAGTGGTGAGTGAGGGGATTGGGTTGGAGAGGGAGGGAGAGAGAGACGGGTTGGGGCAGGAGTGGTGAGTGAGGGGATTGGGTTGGGGAGGGAGGGAGAGAGAGAGAGATGGGGATGGGACAGGAGTGGTGAGTGAGGGGACTGGGTTGGGGAGGGAGAGCGAAACAGGTTGGGGCAGGAGTGGGGAGGGAGGGAATTGGGTCAGGGAGGGAGGGAGAGAGACGGGATGGGGCAGGAGTGGTGAGTGAGGGGATTGGGTCGAGGAGGGAGGGAGAGAGACGGGATGGGGCAGGAGTGGTGAGTGAGGGGATTGGGTCGAGGAGGGAGGGAGAGAGAGGGGATGGGGCAGGAGTGGTGAGTGAGGGGATTGGGTCAGGGAGGGAGGGAGAGAGAGAGGGGATGGGGCAGGAGTGATGAGTGAGGGGATTGGGTCGAGGAGGGAGGGAGAGAGAGGGGATGGGGCAGGAGTGGTAAGGGAGGGGATTGGGTCAGGGAGGGAGGGAGAGAGAGAGAGGGGATGGGGCAGGAGTGGTGAGTGAGGGGATTGGGGTCAGGGAGGGAGAGAGAGAGAGACAGGATGGGGCAGGAGTGGTGAGGGAGGGGATTGGGTCAGGGAGGGGAGGGAGAGAGAGAGAGGGGATGGGGCAGGAGTGGTGAGTGAGGGGATTGGGTCAGGGAGGGAGAGAGAGGGGATGGGGCAGGAGTGGTGAGGGAGGGGATTGTGGGTCGGGGAGGGAGGGAGAGAGAGAGAGGGGATGGGGCAGGAGTGGTTGAGTGAGGGGATTGGGTCGGGGAGGGAGGGAGAGAGAGAGACAGGATGGGGCAGGAGTGGTGAGGGAGGGGATTGGGTCAGGGAGGGAGGGAGAGAGAGAGAGGGGATGGGGCAGGAGTGGTGAGGGGGAGGGGATTGGGTCAGGGAGGGGGAGGGAGAGAGAGAGAGGGGATGGGGCAGGAGTGGTGAGTGAGGGGATTGGGTCAGGGAGGGAGAGAGAGGGGATGGGGCAGGAGTGGTGAGGGAGGGGATTGGGTCGGGGAGGGAGGGAGAGAGAGAGAGGGGATGGGGCAGGAGTGGTGAGTGAGGGGATTGGGTCGGGGAGGGAGGGAGAGAGAGAGACAGGATGGGGCAGGAGTGGTGAGGGAGGGGATTGGGTCAGGGAGGGAGGGAGAGAGAGAGAGGGGATGGGGCAGGAGTGGTGAGGGAGGGGATTGGGTCAGGGAGGGAGGGAGAGAGAGAGAGAGGGGATGGGGCAGGAGTGGGGAGTGAGGGGATTGGGTCAGGGAGGGAGGGAGAGAGAGAGAGAGAGAGGGGATGGGGCAGGAGTGGTGAGTGAGGGGATTGGGTCAGGGAGGGAGGGAGGGAGAGAGAGAGGGAATGGGGCAGGAGTGGTGAGTGAGGGGATTGGGTCAGGGAGGGAGGGAGAGAGAGAGGGGATGGGGCAGGAGTGGGTGAGTGAGGGGATTGGGTCAGGGAGGGAGGGAGAGAGAGAGGGGATGGGGCAGGAGTGGTGGAGTGAGGGGATTCGGTGGTCAGGGAGGGAGGGAGAGAGAGAGGGGATGGGGCAGGAGTGTGTGAGGAGAGGGATTGGGTCAGGGAGGGAGGGAGAGAGAGATCAATCGGGCTTTGTAAGGTGAATGAGGGAAAGAAGGGCTGAAGACGTGATGAGGGCTGTGGCTTCCTTTCTTCTCCACCTCCATTTCAATCTTCCCTCTTTCTCCTCCTCCTCCTCCTCTCCACCCTATCCCTAGACCTTGCTATTTCCTCTTGCTCTTCGCCACATCCTCAATACTTCCTTGTTTCCCACCTTCCCATCCCGGATCCTTCCTCCTCCATCCCACTCCTGACCCTTCTTGAACTTCCACCCCCCCTCCTTTCCTCCCCTCTCCTCCATTTCCCTTCTCTGGGAACTCCTCTCTTCCTATTCCCAGATCCCTTGTCCTCCTTCCTCCCCAGACCCTATGGATGTAGGAGAACGATAGCTGGGGGCGGAGATGGCGGTGGGTGCCATTTGCATGACCCCTCACCCCCAGCTAAAAAGGCATCCTGCTGCCCCTTATTTCCCTGCCCCCACGGGGTTTACAATTCAAGGGGCCAAATGTATTGAGCTGCAAGGGAACCTGCAGCCATGAGCTGATATTGCATGAAGATTTGTTCGCAGCGCCAGGCTCTTTTCAATATTTAATGCAATTGACTATTGCGGGCGATTTTTCCGTGACCCGTAAACTAGGTAGAAACCAATATCTTTTCCCCCAAAGTGTGGTTCAGCTTCACAAAAAAATGTTGCTTCCGTGAAATATTTTGGATGCATTTCTGCTCACGTTAAATCATGGTCGGATTCACTAGCGATGCTGGATAATTTTGGTGAATGGCTTCACAAACAGAAAACGGCAAAGGGCGTGCATACAAATTCACAAATGTGATTACGTGCACTGTCTGCCATTTTATTGTTGCATTGTCATGATTGTGCGATTTTTTATTATGAACGCTGCTCGTACTCCGCACAGGGCTACGTGATGGGACCCTATGGAAGATACGGTTTTCAAATAAATAAATAAATGGATGCATTGGTGAAGCCATTCACAAGATTAGTACGTCAGCCTTTCGGTTTGTCATGGAGGGCGATGTGACCCGCCCATAGTGGCAGGGAGCAGACGTGAAAGAGGCAGAATCTGAACCCTGGCGTTCCTGGTTCTCAGGCTGCTGTTTCTATGCGTTTGGGACACGTTCCATGCATAGTTATATAATGTATGCAATTTCCTGTCATCATGACTGAATTCTTTTTGGACCTAATAAAAGGCTATAGATGCAAAACTAAGACTGCAATATGTTTCTTAATTAGGGTAATAATGTTTTAGCTCCAAAACTCCCTTTGAGATGCAAAAAAAAACCCATAAAAAGTTGTTACTCTGAAGTAAATAAACCACAAGATAACTTGTAAAAAGATCATTTCAGCTTTTCATCACTATGTGCGCCGTTCTGGTAAGCACAACCGTCGCAGCATCCTGAGGTTCAAACCGTTTCCACGGCAAGCATTTATCTTAGTTATTCTGAACCCAGTTTCATTCTAAATCGATCCAATTTCCCTTCCGGCTTTGACAAGCTGACCTCTCTCTCACCACGTGTGCGTCCTGTTACTGCTCTCCAGGCTTTCCGCCGATAAGAGAGCAAAAGGGGAAAACCCGGAGAAGCAACTGCGGAGGCCCAAACGCTTGTTCGGTGTGGCTAAAGAGTCACGTCAGGAAAAGAAAAAAAAAAAAAACGGTCCTCGTGCAGCGGACGGCACTCAACGCGCTCACTTGCACCGTGTAAATGCGTGCACTTATTTAATTATTCACGTTTTCCAGTTAATAAAAATGAATGCTGCTAAAATGCACTCTTTTTCCCCGCAGCTCTGTACCACGCTCAGAGGGTGCTAAGCATTAAACTTCAAGCTGCAGCCTAAATAAAGGACAATCTATCCACTGGTTTGACTTACCTTGAAGGTTAATTTCCTCTTGGAAAAGACATGTCTGAAAACCACTTTGCAATCTTCTGGTTTGACACGCACAATTCATTTCCCTTGTCTAAAGTCAATTTTTTTTCTGTTATTCGATAATGGAGCGCTGCCCATTAAAAGTGGTTTACTGATGCATAAACCACCATTCTGTTCAAATGATAACTCTTGTAGCAGTTTTCAAAATATGTGCACAGCATATGCTGCCTGCGATCACGCCACCCTCGGAAACACCCAGGCAGATGTTTACCTGCTGGAACGGATGGCGCCGCGCGAGAAAACCTTTCCATCGGTCAGCAGTTGTTTGACAAATCATTGAAAACGGGTCAGGTGGCTAACGACCCGAAACTTTAACGACAGTTATTTTAATAAAACTATCCACGAGATTGCTCTGGGGAAAAAAAAAAATATATATATATATATAAATTCTTTGGAAAGCGATCTGCTGCTATTGAAAAAAATAAAAAATAACAAAAACAAAACACACGAGGTGTATATCTTCAGAGCTTTTATTGAACTGTGAGCTCAGCGTCAATAACTTCTTCTCAGCTGTAAATGAAAATTGATTCCCAATCTAACCCCTCATTTACAGCACTCCTCTAATCCAAACTAACCTCGAGTAAAGAGCAGAAGAATGTATATTTAATAGAGCCTCAGGAACCATCATAAAGGCCTTCGGTACATGAGAGATACAAGCAGTGCTACCAGTGGAATCTCATTAATTTTAAACAGTTAAGGCCGGGCAAATGTCGAGAGGCTGGAAGTACCCGAAGGCCAACGAGATGAATAGAAACGGCACTGGCATGTTTTGTTTTGCTAATTGTGGATGGCTCAGGTTGGATCTGAGGTCGTTTGCATCCGAAAGGGCTGGCGGTTTGTGAAGCTATTTATCAATTCTGGCTAACTTCAGAAATCCATGCACGGGCCTGGTCAAACAGGATTGGGCCACGGTTTTCACAAAAGGTTTCCATGAATTTTAATTCCGTGGCAGAACTCAAAATGGGGGCCTAGCCTATTACCCCAAACAGCACTACGACGTCTTCTGCTGCCCGCGCGGTCAGTTTGTCGGCGACACAGTGCCTGGATTCGACCGGATATGGAAGTTTACTTTGGGGGTTTTGTGCAGGTAAAGCCAGATTTCAGTCTTACAAAGTCTATTTTCAAAGGTATTTATTCAGGTATAAAGGCCTGAATGAAAACTGACCCTCCTTCAATGCAGCAAAAAATACATTTGGCACTTTCTAATTTTCTATGAGAAACAAGGCAGGTCATTTCTTGTTGAAAATTTGCATGGAGCACACGTGTTAAAAGCACCTTTGGAGTTTGCATTCTTGCCAGGCTATTGGTACATCGTTCTCGGAAGTATCAGATTAAATGTGATATTTAACTTTTTTTTTGGTCTGGGGCAGTCCTGCAATACCACCGATAGAACCCACAGGAATGGATTGGTGAGACTGTCAGAAATTCCATTATCTCAAACTAGAAACTTCCATTTTTTTTTATTTTTTGCATAAGAACCAGTACCGTAAATAAGGAGTCTAACTCTGTGTCATAAATAACTGCAAAAACTGCCACAAACCCGAACATAAAAAATACCCCCTTATTTCCGTGCTTTTTTTTTTTTTTTTTTTAAAGTGTGGAGCCCTGTGGTCACCCACTAGATGGCCTAGTTCCCCGCTCATGATGTAACAAGCAGCTAAGAGGGAGGAAACCATTCCCTACAGCGCCTCCCTCTGAGGTTGTCTGTGGTGGCTTCACAAAAGACATTTTCATCGACAAACCTTTACCATAATTGTTTTAAGTGTAATGCATTCTTGACATATAGCAAGCATTTGTTGCAGAGAAGCAATACATTGAATCCAATCTAATCTAAAGTTGTTTTTTCTCACGCGTCACCCTGCTCTGTGAAACGTTACTGCCACAAACACAGCAGAGGAGTACAAAGCTTATGCTTTTCGGAAGAAATTTAAATTCAATAAGCCCTTATTAGAAATGCTAAACTCAGAATGACTGCCACTTAGCACCTTCATTCAAAAGAACTTTTCCCCATTCCATGGTCTATGGAAAAAACCATCATTATTGAATAAGACCCTCCGAAGTAGATGTATTGAAGTGCGGTTTGGTAAGCCACTGCGAGTGACTTAACCAAAATTATTGTGCAAAAAAGGACCCTGACAGATATATCACTATGTATGAAGCTAATGATATGTGAACATATTGCAAGGTATTATTACTGCCCTGGCAAGTGGTATCATAGATAGCACATGATAAAAAACACTGTGTTACCCTTTAGTATATCAGCAGCCTTACATCTCAGGTGTGATTCACAACACCTGAAAACCTAACTGGTCAATGGTTTCATTTCACAATTATTTGAAAAGCTCCTTACTGAATATTACAAGACAGAGGGAAAAAAAACCCCCAGTATCAGTTCATTCTCTGCAAATGATTTTTCATTAGAGCTCAATGTACTCTACGCTGGAAAGAATTTTCACTTATTGATTCTCAAGATGGGTACATAGAGAGAAATGAAGCACCACTTGTAATTATGTATAGATTGATAATTGTGGTGTATTTAAGCTTCCTGGTCAATGATTAAAGAAAAGTTGCAATAGACAAAGCAGGTTTTCATGATACGGAAGAATGGCAAAATAACATATGTCTCGTCAATGCATCTGTATATATGAACGCAATATAACAATATTCTGAACCATGCTTATTCTCCGTGGGCAGAAATGAATATAGTTAATCAGATTGGATGTGGGGCTGGGTAAAACAGGGGGTGGGGGAATTTTGGTCCTTGAGTGCCACACACCTGTTGGGGTTTTCAGGATACCCCCCCCATGAATATGCATGAGATAGATTTGCATGCCTTGGAGGTCTACTTCATGCACATTGATTAGGGATATCCTGAAACACCCAACCGGGGTACGGCCCTCAGGGACTGGAGGCTCCCTACCTCCGGCAATGCAAGTACACGTTTTATTAGGCACCTACACTCACCGGCTCATTGTCCTCTTCATCACTGCTGAGTTTTAGGTCATCTTCAAGCATTCTATTAAAAAGAAAGAAAGAAAGAAATATTTAGATATTTAAGCAACTAACTGCACAATTCGCTGAAAACATTTGCCCTTCATATTTGTGTAAGGGGAAAGCATCAAGACGGCTTGTAAAATTCACGCAAGAACAAGGGAACGTGGTTTGCCCATTTGTTCATGAGTGGGACCCAGGAAGTCCAGACATGGTGGATTGCTTGAACAGGTAGCTCCCAACTACTTCTCCCGTGCAGCTGAACACTTATTAAAACAGTGCCAGCAAGAGAAAGCCAGCGGGTTCTTGATCTGCAGGTGCTTCCCTTGAGCTGGGGTAAAGTCAGTGCTCCTCGGGTTTGCCATTCCTATTGCCAGCGAAATCTATGTTCAAGCAAGCTGCTTCAGACCAGCTGGATGCTTAAAACATTTGTAAAAACAGGGCTAGAGAATTACCAAGAGGTCACACACTACTTCACTGGTTGCAGTGCCTGTACCCCCCCTCTCCCAGAAAAAAAAAAAAAAAGAAATAAAAGAAGTGGGTAAGTAAACAAACATCTCACACACAAAAAAAACCCCCCAATAATCCAAATTGGAAGAAAAATGCAGGTAAGTACATGAAAGAATGAGAATTTTGGAAAGCTTAACATTTTTCCAGGGTCAGTGGGCCTGATTTAGTAAGCTTCATCCTTACAGCAAAAACAATGGGAAGAATCCTTAGTAATCTGGTCTAGTATCCTTGTAACATTAATAAATATGGAACAGTTAAGACATTTTGCACTGAGACTGTTGATGTTTGAAGAATATTAAGAGCCAAATATGCTGGGTTTTTTTTCCCCCCTATAGACACAGATGGGGGTGAATTTTCAAAGCCGTTTAATGAGCATAAAAGATGGTTTTATGAGCATAATTGGCTGTTCTAGAATACCGTGTGCCTCTGGCGCATGCACACGTATGTACATAACCTGACCACACTTAGCTTTTTTGTACTCTGGAGTGAGAGGTTTGCGGGGGGGGGGGGGGGGGGCGTGGAAGCAAAACTGGGAATTACACACCTACCTTTTTATTTTCAAAAGTAGGTGTGCAAGGTATCCCACACAAGTGAGGCGCATGAAAAGGGAGGCGTACAAGTGGCTGAGGGCGAGCTTGCAGACTCCCCCAGGACTTTTCAAAAGCATTAGCTCGTTTTGGAAAAAAAAACAAAACGTGAGGGGTAAAGTCTGCACGGAAAAGTCACACACCGACATTTCCTCCTTTCACCCAGCTATAAAAATCACCCTCTCTCTCTCTAGGAGAACAAAAAAAGGCCTCAGTAAATCAGAAACTACGTGGCCATTTGGCCCAGGCATTTTTAATTGAGAGGTAATACGTTATTCACGCTCACGCCGTCCCGGTCTGAGCCCTGCTGTGACGCCAACAGACAGAGAAGGCGCAAGAAGACGTTGAACTGGTTTGTGAGTCCCCCCGGCCCTCTCGGTGACCTCCACCCTCCAGGCGTCGGGTGGTAACGCAGGATGGGGACAGGAGCCCATTCACCCCCCTTGGAGTGAAGGGAACGCCTGTTCGTTGGCAAGGGGGGGGGGGTGTGTGGAATCTGGACAGGACTGGGATTTACGCCCCTGCAGGCGAATTTTCAAAGGAGCTGCACGTGTGAATGTAACACCCCGTGGAGGGAGTTTTCCAAGGGGTTATGGGCCTGACTTTAAAAGGTATTTACGCCGGTAAAACGGGGCTTCAGTCAAGTAAATGCATTTTACTGGAGGAAGTGGGCTTTTGAAAACCGCTTCAATATGCGCCTTTACCCACATACGCTCCGGTTTTTTTTAAAAACTATGCACCTCCCTTCTTTCCGGAAAGCCACGCGCACCAAACAGCAGGCGTATTTACGTGCATGTAGTTCTGCGGGATCATTTTCAACGTAAACGTATCCGTGTAAATCCGCTTTCAAATACTGGCCTGGCATCTGCACACATTTGCTGGCTACGTAATGCCCAATGTGACAAAATTACCCCCTTAAATGCGCACTATACGGCACTAGATTTCCTTGTTGCTTTCCACGCAAAATCCTTCTGTGACTTTCCTCTCTGGGAACTCATAGCTCGCTCCGAGGTCTGTGTGCTAAAGAGTGCTAGTGCTAACACAAGCATTAACACTCGTTAAATGCTTTCATGTCTTGCAATAGTTGACACATTTTAGTGTGTTGGTCCACGTTACTGTTATCATGCACAGAGAAAAGGAGAGTGGGAGGTCAGCTAGCACTATTTTGGGATTTGGTGGGAGTGCGGCAGGAGGGACTTGTGCACACTTCTGCAGGGAATCTGGCACTGAAGGCAGGGCGCCCCATTAGTGTGACCCGCCATCCTCTCTCTCTCTCTCTCTTTGTCTTGTATTCTCTCTCTCTCTCCCCACCATCACTTCCTGCTCAGGGTCTTCCCCACCATCTTCTCTATCCTGGGTCTCTCTCTTTCTCTCCCCCCCCCCCCCCGAGCCCATTATTTGTCTGCCTACCATTCCTAATCTCAGGGCCGGCGCGTCCATTAGGCGAACTTCGGCAGTCGCCTAGGGCGCCGAGCCGTAGGGGGGGGGGGGGTGCCAAAGAGCAGCCACGTGGTGCCAGAAGTGGGGCCTGTCCCGCTCGCGGCAAAGAGAAATAGAGACCGTGTGCTTCTCAGGGCCGCAAAACAGGTAGGGGAGGGCGCGACCGGGGGGGGGGGGGGGGGGGCGGCAGCACAAGGGTCATCTAGGGCGCCCGATACCCTTGTACCGGCCCTGCCTAACCTAGGGCTCCTTCTCTTCCAACTTTAGGGCTCTCTTTCTCTGACATTATTTCCTCTTTCTCTCTCTATTTCCTTCTGCCTACCGGACTTTCCCCCTCCCCCTTCATTCTAGCTTATTCCTCCTTCTTCCTCCTTTCCCTCTCCTCTTGCCCCTATCTGCAGTACTACCCTCACCCAAATCAATGCATCCCATATCCAGCAGGGCCTTTATCAAATGCAGCCCCTCCTTTTTCTCTTCTCACTCTTCCCCTCCCTTGTATTCCTTCAACTAACTAACTAGAGTGATGGGGACAGCTGCCAACTCCTCCCCCCCACCAGACTTTGCTTTTTCGGCTCTTTTTCTTCTCTCTATTACAGCTGTTGGGATTCCTTCTGCAGCCTCACGTCAACGTCCTGTTCAGGAGGCATGGATCAAGGTCTCAGAGCAATAGGCCGAGAACCAGGAAAAGCCCAGATTCAAATCTCCCTCCCCCCCCCCACTGACACCCCTTGTGACCTTGGACAAATCACTGTCTCAGGTATCCACTGAGATAGTAAGCTCTTCCAGGAAGGGACTTTATACCTGGCTGTTTATCACCATTGTAAAGTGCTATAAGAATGCGTTTTATTATTCCTTGAGGAACGTTGCTGTGGTTTATGATTGGCCAATCCTCTCTTTAGGGGGAAAACAGTCCCAGTGGCATAAACCTGGGTTGTGCCTTTTTTTTTTTGATAGCTTGGCTAGAACATATTGAATATGCAGGTAACACAGTTTTACCACATAGCTGTTCTCCTTAAGAAAAGCAAGCGTGAATGACAAGACCATGACTTCGTTAACCTCAGCTCAACTGTTAATAAAGCACAAATCATGGTGTATCTCAGAGAAGATGAAATGAACAGGAGTCATTGAAAGGAATTCAGGAAAAAAAAACAAACCACCCTGCCTTTATCAAACAAAGCATCTCCAGAGGGCAAAGACACACTTTTCTGGGCTTTCCTGACAAAACCAAGCACTGGTTGTAACAACGTCGACGCCGCACTCACTAGATGTTTTCCATGCTCACTGTTAATATTAAGACGCACCATATATCACATTGGATTATGTAGCCACAATTATTATTAGTTTCTTAATATGGATTGCACAGGCAAATGCACTAAGTGCTCGTTATGCTAATATTTCATATTTTATGTATCTTATGCATTCTTATTGAACAGAATGTGCTTGTTTGTGCTCTCCAGTCATATAGCTAATTTCTAGTGTCACAACAGGGAAATACTGTGATTAGAAGGATTTGTGGTTTAATTACAGTGCACAACACCGATCACAGTGCTGAACAACTAAGCCTAGATTTTTGTTAAGCCTAGTAAAGGTAACAATATCCTTTCTGATTCTTGCTTGTTGTGCAGATGTCATGAAATAGGTAATTAATAGCCGCATGAGTCTACATTAAAAACTGCATATTTACTTGGCATTTCTTTTTAACACAGTAGATCTTTTCATTCAGAGCTCTCTGCCATTAGAAACTGCTTATAAAATCTGTATACACAATGCACATAATTATATAACATCAGTAAGAATAAATTTGCCTGTGTGGCTTGAGTTATTTTCAAGAGGATGTGTATTTATTAAATGGCAATTAAATCCAATTCTTGCAGCTCAAAGGTGGCACTTGAACAATGTGCAATGTGTTTCAGAAAATAGTTCATCGCAATGCAGAATACAGAGTTTGCACCGCTATAAGAAAGGGCTATGAATAGAAAGATACCGGAATACCAACCAACACTACCTACCAATTTGGTCTGTGTCCGCTACCCAAAAAATCGTTACTCTACTGTGCTGTAGTAGGTCTTAAGGAATTTGATTTCCTCTTGTAATTACCCAGCAGGACCTCTAATTTTGGAATGTACACAATTCTCAGCCCTCCTGCTCTAACTGGATCACATGAGGTCTGTGAGCTGTACTGAAACTCGGAATGACGCATAACTCTTGTCTTCTTTATATGGTAGGGCAATTGTGTACATTTTAGAAGAATTAGAAGAAATTACCAGTGTTCGTTGTGTTGTGAAGGTGAGAGTGCTAACTGGAAGTACACAGGAAGACAGAGAAGCAAATGTAGGATGTAATCCAAATAATATAGTACGAAGCCAATATTAAAAAAAGCTGAATGCCTAAATTTAGCCACCTAACTGGGAGATTCATCAAGCCACTTTATGGTTATGACATACGATAAACAATATATATCATGCGATATTCATGATATTTTGCATAAAATGGCTGATTCCCTCCTGCATTGCAATGAGCTGTCTTGCATGGCATTTGCATATATCAATTTTGCAAATCCATGCAAAACAGCTCATGCATAGGTAATCTCATGTAAAGAAAATAACGTGGCTGACTTTGAAATTTGCCAGCCACCTTATTTTTAGCTACAGCTCTGGGGAGAATGTTATTCTAATTTGGGAGTACTGAAACCCTAATGCCGGTCCCAAGGCTCCTGCATTAGATTTAAAGGGCCCAGTACAAGAAAAATGCCACCAAAAATAGTTAAAAGACATATGACTGGGGATCAAACACAACACTCCTCCTCAACCCGAGGCCACCGATTAAGGTGGCCCTGACAAAAAATGTTTAAAAATAGCTTGCCATGATTGCACGATGATGGCCCTCCGAAAATAGTCAAAATAGATGCAATACATGGCACAGGTTTTCCCCCATCCCCCTTCTAATCAAAAACTAGCAAGGCAATTCATACCCCTCCCTACCAATTTCCCTCCCAACTCCCAAATTATTAAAAAAAAAAAAAAAATCATTGGGTATAGTGGCGCTCCCCTCCTCACCAGGACCCCACGTTCAGAAAATAAGTGTTGGGTTCTAATGGGGATATCCCCCAGGACCCTCTACCTCCCCGACCTCTTCTCCCGCACCCTATTACCAAAAATCCATGAAAATCTGCAAGTGGTAGGGCACAGTGCGCTCCCTGGCCTGGTCGGGATCATTTTCCAAAATAGCGCCGACCTATCCTCGCTCCAGCCACGTGACTAGGGTTCCCCGGACCTGGCCCCCATCATGCCCATAAATAATGCACGCTATTTGCAAATAGTGCACTCTTTGCTGAAACAAATAATAATAAAAAAAAAGTTTGTATGATTTTTTTTTTTAATTTGACAATGAAACAAAACAACAGTATTTCATTGAATTTTTCCATTTTGTTTTCAAACAAATGCCCAACCTTATTCTGCTTTTCTGCTATGTTAAAACGCCATGCAAATACGTCTGGTATACTTTAACTGATCTCTCTTTCCATGTTTGATCCTGGTTACTGGCAAATGGCACTAGAGCAGAGTCTAGATCCTCCTATGCAAATTTAATAAAACTAAGGTTTTCCAAGCAATATTAATAACAAATGGACTGTGGAAGGAAGCTGAACATGATGGATAAGCAATCTTTTATCATAACAGTGAAAGAAGCAGGAAAATGAAGGCATGCACATATTACGCTGATGGAAGGAATGTTGACCTCAATACTATATACAAGTAGATTAATGACTCTACCATCATATGAAAATGTGACCTCCCTATAACTAATAAAGGCCAGTGAGTCTAAGGAGATCTGTTGCATCACTTCAGATCCTAGAAGTGACAGCTGTCTAGAATTAATTTTCATTTTAATATGCTTTGGCTTAAAAGAAAAGTGAATACCACTTTTAAATGAATAGCAAATCCCATTATTTCTCAGGACTTTTTCAAATCTCTGGTGGCATCTAAACATCCTCCGGTGTGCTCCAAATATTTGTTTTTCAGATCATGGCAAATATTTTATTCCCTTGTAAAATATATCCTGAATATCCATTTTCACTATAGCTGGTTTTCCACTGCAGCCTCTCTCCCTCATCCTCCCCCTCCCCCCCCGCGGCTTGCCTTACAGAGTCCCCTAAAGACCACTAAGAAGTTGGGCAAGTCAAGGATAACATCTACCAAGAACACATCGCTTAAAAATATCTCAAATAATTGTTACTACTGAACTTAAAGAGAAGCACCTGATGATTCAACATCAGGCTAAAATGCTTTAATCCCTGAACGTGAATACTGAATGCATTCTGGATCCACATTGCTCTGCTTTATCTGAGCCTTTCTCAGAATGAAGGCTCTGAAATTAACATGCAAATGACAGACTGCAAAATAGGAGTTAGGTATATTTCAAAAAAATGTGTGACAGATAACTGAAACTGGATTTTAGCTTCCTTCCTTTGTGTGAAAACATCCATCAATAGATTTCCCTGGAGCAGTTCATAATACTGTGGGCAGATAGGCAGGGAAATGAAATGAAATGGCAGACTTATTACAAAGGATAAAGGGATGTTACGTTATAAACTGCCCCAGACGAAAATCTTGGCATTTCTTCAGCTGATTTCTGCAAGTCATCTTTCCAAAATTCCCCCTCTAAGAGAGTCTCAAGATTTTACGATAACTCTCAAGTTCTGGAACAGGAGTCGGTGTCGCCATTTAACCAATTCATGACAACTGGTTCATCATTTGGATTCTCACACTGCAATATCTGATTATTTTCCCCTTTTATTTCTCTCCAATTCATACTATCCTCTTTTGGGAAGCATTCAACAGAGCCGAGGCCTGCTGACATACTCAGTAGTAGTTACTATATACCTCTATTAAACAGATATTAATTCAGCTGGAAGAAAACCGAATTTCAGAACAAGAAGTTATTCTACATCTTTTCAATGTTTTCCTATAGCACAGCAAAACTCATTCCCCTTTTCTCAATGTTCTCTTCTCCCCTTTTCTTTCACATGCCTCTATGATGTCCACAGTTTCCTCTGGCAGAAGCCATGGGTTTCAAAATATTCTACTTTTACTCTGTATTGCCGTTACTTATTTTTTCCATAGAGGTCTTATATTTATTTATTTATTTATTTAAAATTTTTATATACCGGCATTCATGTTGCAAACACATCATGCCGGTTTACATATAACAGGGGTGTACTGTGAACAATTCAATAACCTATTTGTGTAGAAGGAAGCAGTTACAAATAACAAGGTAATAGAACTGGGAGGAGAGAAGAAAAGGGAGAGAATAACATTAGGTATAGGTATTTACATTAGTAATAACATTTTTACATGTGGAAGTGGTAGAATCTGGCTGAATAGAATTAATCTTATAATATTCTTTATAGTGCTCTAGAAAATACACTCTTTCTACCAGCTACCGAGGGGGCGAGACCCAGCAGACAACATCTGATGCTAGAGGCTGGCACGAGCTTGCACAGGTAGCATCAGTTTAAAAATTTTGTAAAAGAATTCAACAAAATGAATTCTTTCCATAGAAGAGTTCCCTTCATTCATAGCCAATAAACTCCATGCCAAATGTCTGAGGCAACTGAAACATTTAACTTCTACTAAATAACATTAACAACCACTTTGTTGATGGATTGTTTATCGTTTGTGAGAGCGCACAAGAAAGAGAGCGTGAGAGAAGAGAAAGAGCAGGCTGTCAATGCATTTGAAGTTAAAAGTTGCAATTGCTGTGTCTCAAACAGAGCTGTGATATGCTAACTGGGAATATCTTTCCAAAATTAGCTCGGTAAAGGTTCACTAGATTGATTTTCTCTGAATGGAATCCCTTGGTATTAACCAAGCATACATTGAATCAGTGGTAGAATACTATTTTATTGAAAGTTATGATAAAGAAAACAATGTTAAGTAACCTTCTTCATTGTCCACGGGACAGATTTTTTTAAAAATTATTTCTGTTGCAATGCTCCTTAATAATATAAAAAAGTCCTCTCCTGGAAAAAGGATGGGATAAACTTTCATTCTTCAAAATCTAAGAAATCTAGAGATCCATATTCAGAAGCATTTAGCCAGAAGTTATCTGGGTAAATAAAGGTTTGGGCACATGCGGATAAGTTGTAGTTGAATAATAAGTTATCAAGCTAGAATTAGCCAGATGTTATGGCGTTCTGAGGGTGTAACTAAAAGGTGTTGAGTTGGAAGGATAGGTTATCTGGCTAACTTCGATAAGTAGCCAGGCCCAGTAGACCTGTCCTAAAGTTAACTGGATAAACTTACCCAGCTAACTTCAAGATAGCTGCATATATTCAGGGTCATGAACATGCCGCTGAATCTATGGGCTGACAGGGTCATTCATCAAAATGCATTATGGCAACCAAAATAATAAGGCATTAACACACAGGATAAATGTGTTACTGCACGGTGCAAATGCATGTTTTTAGAAGGGGGGAGATTGGGGAGGGATTGGGATTTCCTAGTGAGGAAAGTCTCAGAAAGTTGAGATTTCTACAATGTTCTCTCACCCTAGCTTGATGGACTCTATAACAGGGTACCATCAAGCTAGGGTGAGAGAACATAGTAGAAATCTCAACTTTCTGAGACTTTCCTCACTCCAAATGATGTCAAATCTTCACCAAGGTCTACTGTGCTGTTCGTACGTCTCACTCTGCATATAATACTGGCCCATAAACCATCACTAACACCTCACCTTGAGCTATTAGCTGGCTCTCCTATAGAGATATAAATAGTTGAGTACTATGAATGAAGCCCTTACAAATAGTCTCTCTCTCTCTCACCCCACACTACCTATGTGAAGCAGCTATGACAGCATGTGGTAATTCTAAAATTACCATAAACACATCCCTTTTTCTTACCGTGGGCATTATCCATGGGTTATTATAGCATTTTGATGAATCTAGGGGGTTAGTCAGATAAGTTTATCCAGTTAACTAGCCGAGCTGCACAGCGACTGAATATGGAACTCCTATTGTTTTTAATAAGTACTGGAAAGTTGACAAAGATAATCTAATCTCCATGAATACTAATTAAAATCATTAAAAGATTTTGTACAATTAAGTCATTTCACAAATGACATAGGTGAGTCCCAGTTATTCTTTTGATGTGTTTAGTCTTCATGCTCATGGTCTTCCTCTAAGTCAGCACATCTTTCTAAACTTTGCTAAATTCTCCTCCGTGCTTATTTGCTAGAAGTGGCTACAAACCACCATAAGGAATCTTGACCCTTCTTTTTACACTCGCTTGAATTCAATTGTCTCTGAGTGGAAATGCCAAAGCATTATCCATTCACTAAAAGGGAGCCTATGTTCACAAACCAGATATAAAGGCTTCCGAGTCTAATGTATTTTCTATGAAACAATGATTCATAATTAACATGGCAACTGGCAAATGTTATGTGAAAAAATTGCAACCCAGAAAACGAGGAGGGGGGAAAAAAAAGCCCTTTTCCTCTGGGAAATATTGCGAAGAGTGATGTATCCATAGGATGGGTTCCATTCAGCATTATGCTTTATTGGATATATTGAAACAGAGTACATTTACCCACCAACTGCATTTTTCAGATTTAGATCTCCCACAAAGAATAACGCAAGTTCATTCCCCGTTACCTGACAATCTGTCGGGAGCAACGAGGAGGGAAATTTTCAAAAGGACTTCTGGGGGGTGAAGCAGTGCTTTAACTCATAGAAATGGCCCTTTATAAAATTGCATGACCAATAAGGTGTAAAATTATGTGCACAGGGGAGGAGTCAAAACAGACTTGGCATCATCTATACTCATACATTTTAAGTATACATTTTCTCAGTGAAACTATGTGCATCAAATAGCAGGTGGAAGAGTGTGCATGCTCCAAACTGATCTACATAAGTTCGCTTTGAAAACTGCTGTAAGCTATGCCCATATTTACTGGCTAGATGTCTAGGAAAACCTAAGATACATTTTAATGCCTTGCTTATGCAGAAAACAAGATGGTGCATGTAAAGAGCAGAATATTATACCATATTAGAAGTCTGGCCACCTCTGCTCCCCAAGAGCCACAAACAGGTCTGGTTTTCAAGATATCCACAATGAATATGCATGAGAGAGGTTTGCATGCACTGCCTCCACTATATGCACACATCTGGTGCATATTCATTATGGATATCCTGAAATCCAGGCCTGTTTGTGGCTCTTGAGGGGCGGAGGTGGCTACACCTTCCATAATACAGACATTACGAGTGCAGTAATTATTCATAAACCATACTAATATATTTGGATACCTGCATAACATTTGTCATAATTATATAGAAAATGTTATATAACTTAATATTAGTAGCAGCAAATCAAGGCTTCAGTAAATACCGACACAGTAGTATTCAGGCTGATAGTGAGAATAGGGCTTTTAACTTGGAAAATGGACAGACTAGGGATGGGCCTTGCAGTTTTTACTTGCCATCATATTTTAAACGTCTGTGTTTTTAGGAGAAAACAGCTTTAAGACAGAGCCAAAGATGAGCTACCAACCAGGGCAGCCCACTTCTGCTGAAGCCTCCATCGTGTTAGAGCCTGAAGCCCAAATTACAACCCTCCCCCAAATGCATAAATGACCCCCCCAGTCTACCCTGGCACTGCTTGTCAAGGTGACCCCCACAATAAGAAAACTGGGAAAATTGTGTGGTGATACCTTACTGCCAGGGCCGGCGCGTCCATTAGGCGAACTTCGGCGGTCGCCTAGGGCGCCGAGCCGTAGGGGGCGCCGAAAAGCAGCCACGTAGTGCCGGAAGCGGGGCCTATCCTGCTCGAGGCAAACTGAAATATAGACTGTGTGCTTCTCAGGGCTGCGAGCAGCCCCTCCGCTTGTGGCACCATGTCGCTGCTCTTTGGCGCCCCCTACGGCTCGGCGCCCTGAGAAGCACACAGTCAGCGCCGAAACAGGTGGGGGGGGGGGGGGGCAGTGCAAGGGTCGTCTAGGGCACCCAGTATCCTTGCACTGGCCCTGCCTACTGCCCTACTCAAAACCCTCAGCTTTAAGTCAACCTTCCTGGCATAATGAAAGACCCCCCCAGGTTCCCTCACAATCCCCCTCTCCCCGGATCTTCCTTTCCAAAAAAGACTAATTCTCTTGTGGTCTGGGGTAGGCCCACATCCCTTCCCTTCCCCCTCCCTTGTCCCCCAGACCTCCCATCCCTTTAAATATAGCATTTGTGGTGCAGAGGGAGCCCGGAGTGCCCCTAGCTCTGGGTCCAGTTGACACCATTTTCCAAACCGGCGTTCACCTGCCTTTATCCCATCATATGCAAATGCTTGCAAAGGAACTTATTTCAACAGGGGGAGGAAATCTTTGCTGATATCATGCAGTTTTGCTTGATATGGCAGCGATATGGTGATATGTGATAAACAGCTTTTAACGCATGATAAACACTGTTTATCACGCAATGTACCCATAATGTGGCTTAATAAATGTACCTATTACAGTTCTTTCCACATGGAAAAGGTCTGCTATAATATTGCCCACCCAGTAGGAAGGTACAGTTACATGCAAATGTATTCCACATGTATTCCAGATGTATTTCACACATTAAGAAAGGTGGAAAGAAGGCAAAATGATCACCGGCATGGTTAAAAGGGGAGTTGAAAGAAGCTATTTTAGCCAAAAAATCTACATTCAAAAATTGGAAGAAGGATCCAAAGAAGAAAATAGGATAATGCATAAACGTTGGCAAGTTAAATGTAAGACATTCATAACACAGGCTAAGAGAGAATTTGAAAAGAAGTTGACCATAGAGGCAAAAACTCACAGTAAACACTTTTTAAAATATATCTGAAGCAGAAAGCCTGTGAGGGAGTCAGTTGGACTGTTAGATGATCAAGGAGTTAAAGGGGCAATTAGAGAAAATAAGGCCATTGCGGAAAGATTAAATGATTTTTTTGCTTCAGTGTTTACTGAAGAAGATGTTGGGGAGATACCCGTATTGGAGAAGGTTTTCATGGGTAATGATTCAGATGGACTGAACCAAATCACGGTGAACCTAGAAGATGTAGTAGGCCTGATTGACAAACTGAAGAGTAGTAAATCACCTGGACCGGATGGTATACACCCCAGAGTTCTGAAGGAACTAAAAAATGAAATTTCAGACCTATTAGTAAAAATTTGTAACTTATCATTAAAATCATCCATTGTACCTGAAGACTGGAGGATAGCAAATGTAACCCCAATATTTAAAAAGGGCTCCAGGGGCGATCCGGGAAACTACAGACCGGTTAGCCTGACTTCAGTGCCAGGAAAAATAGTGGAAAGTGTTCTAAACATCAAAATCACAGAACATATAGAAAGACATGGTTTAATGGAACAAAGTCAGCATGGCTTTACCCAGGGCAAGTCTTGCTTCACAAATCTGCTTCACTTTCTTGAAGGAGTTAATAAACATGTGGATAAAGGTGAACCGGTAGATGTAGTATACTTGGATTTTCAGAAGGCGTTTGACAAAGTTCCTCATGTGTGCTTTAGATTTCAAATGTATGTGAGCTGTTACCAAATTTACCCCTTTAAACAGCAATTTTCCATTTTCATGGGTGCAATAGCTTTTTGCCTGCAGAAATATAATTGTAGTAGTCCACGCCTTGTTGAGCAATGCATGGACCTTTACTTGCCCACTGCAGTCGCTCCTACGGGCAGGGTTAGATGGGGGGAGGGAGCCTTAGAGTTGGATTTTCATTAACTCTGCAGGTCCCTCTTTCCAGGGGCAGTGATCAAAGGAAAGCTGCCCTTTGATTCGGTGGGCACAAAGCACCAGCGGCCTTTTCACCAGTGTTGGCAGTTTGACTATTGCCTCCTTATGTCTCTAAAACGCTTGAACTGGTCCCAGCAAGCATATCCCCATCTTGCAAGCTGTTGGAAATGATTATATTCTTTCACTTGAGAAAAAGCATAGGTAGGTAGGTGCCGAAATAATTTCTTTGTGTGGAATTTCAATTTGGTATATGCAAGAATTCTACATTGCAAAAAAATCAGCAAAAAGCAGTGACAACCTCCAGAAATCATTTATTTCCATGGGTCTGTAAGGCAAGATAAACCCCGCACAAGACAAGAGGCAAATCTATTTTTGTGTTTATTTTAATTATTTATAGTCTTCTCCTTGGCACTTCAAAGTTGATTACATTCCTATCCACAGAGGGCTCACAATCTAAGGGTCGATTTTCAAAGGCTTGCGCGCGCAAAACCCATGAGATACGCATGGGACTCAGACCCGCGCGCGCGCTATGTGGATTTTAAAAGGCCCGCGGCCGTGCACGCATCTCCTGGCACGTGCTTAAAAAGGTTTTCTGGGAAAGGAGGTGGGGGCATGGGTGGGACATGGGTGAGCCGGGTCTGCAGCAGGAATCCAGCGCGTAAGCATTTACGTGCACAAGCGCGCGCTGGGATCCCCTACTGCGTAATTTTACTTCTGCTACGGATGGCGTGTAAGTCGCGTAACAAAAAAAAAAATTTTGCTAGCTAGCGGAGTTTGAAGAGTTGGGGGTAATAAGGTGAAAAGGAGGCAAGTTAGCTAGGGGGTTTAGGGAGTTCTCTCCTTTACTGGGTGAACTGGGAGCGCCAACTGGGAAAAAGTCCTATTGTGTCGCCGCACATACCTACTAAAATTCCCACTTATTCATTCATTTATTTATTTGAGAGGTTTTCTAGGCCGTCGTTTAGTAAAAAAAAACTTTCACAACGGTTTACATTTTTAAGAAAATAAATGCATCTTTGAGTAAAATTCTTACAGGATATACATAGAAGTACAATAAAAACAATTTTTTTAAAAACAAGCAATAAAATTAGTAAAACAGATAAGAGCAATATAAAAAAGTAAGCTTAGTAAATTTACTTTTTAAAATCAAAAGTATGCATGGAAATCCAAAAAATACTGCCTCTGCTCTGCCCTGGGAATGCCTAATTTTTGTGCGCATAAAACGTCTGTGTAAAAATCACATTGTATGCATATCTTTAACATGCATAAACCCCGGACAATTGATAACATGCCACGGATGCGCACAAACCTGTGAAAATGTACTCCCATAACTCTAACTTTAATGAGCCTGCTTGGGATAGATTTAGAAGATAGTGGTAGGAATGGGTGGAGAGATCAGGTTGAAGCCATGGGGGTGGGGATCAGGGATCTTGTGTTGGTTTAAGTGTGGCAGTTTATATGCTCATCTAACCAAGTGGAAGAAAATCAGCGAGCAAGACATCTGGACAACCTGGATGAGGCAACTGGTCGTTATTTGCTTTCATTTACTATGTTACTTATGTTACTATGCCCATTCTGTATCCTTTTCTGTAACAATGAAAAACACTGATGTCGCTAAAATAATGCTCATGAGATTAATTTTCAGAAAACAATATTTTCTCTCGTACCACAACAACCAAATGGTAAAGACTTGAGGAGCAGCAACTGTGTAGTTAAACTGCAAAAAAATGTAAGTCAAGTCACTGGTGGGCAGTTCCAGTCCTTGAGGACCACAAACTGGTCTGCTTTCTCAGGGCATTCACAATATGCAAATGTGCCCCTACATATGACAAACATTCATCATGGTTAAAACTTCCACAGGGGTAGTCACGTTAGTCTGTAGCAGTAAAAATGAGAAAGATGCTGGTAGCATCTTATAGACTGATTTATTGAGGCATGAGTCTTATTATCAGAGACATGAAGGGCAGTTCAGCTGGAGGATAAGGAAGGGGGAGGGAATATAAAGTACAGAGAGAACACCGAAGAGTGACCAGCAGAGTATGGAAAGGGATTGACAACTATAATGAGCGAGAGAAACCAATGAGAGGATAATCTGAGCATCACACCTGCGGTGGGCCATGAAGTCATTGTCCCTATTCAGGCCTAGCGTGATGGTGTCAAGCTTCTTTTTTTTTTTTTTTCGAGGCATACATCAAGAATAATAATAGAGGAAGACTCCTCAACAACATTCAAAAGAAGTATGACTCCCGCAAGGCATTAAAAAGAAAAAAAATAATAGGTTACAAGTTGTAAAATCAGTATAAACCTAGCAACTGAAATTCCCCCCACCATAAAACACAGGAGAACACATAGGGGTAGATTTTAAAACATTGCGCGTGATTTTATAACATGCACGCTCTAGCACACGCATGTTATAAAATGCCGGGTCGTAAGGGGGGAGGGGAGAAACATATACACTTACGAGCTGCGACGCATCGGGGCCTTCCCCAGTTCCCTCTCAGTCCGCTCCAATTAAAGAGCGGACTGGGAGGGAACTTCCCAACCCCCCCAGCCTGACCTCCCTTCCCCTTCCCCTATCCTGCTCTCCCCCCTATCCCTATCCTAAATCCCCCCAAATGCTTTGTCCTACCTTTTGCTCCTGCAAGTTGCACGCGCCGGCACCCTGCCCGGGTGTGATCCCCGGCACAGCGGCAAATGGCCGCTGTGCCGGGCGCCTCTAGCCCCGCCCCTTTCTGCCCCCCGGACCACCCCTTTCACTAACCCCGGGACGTACATGTGCCCCAGGGGTTTACACACGTGGCCAGGCCCTTTGAAAATTGGCCCGGCGTGCGTAAGGCCCTGGCCACGTGCGTAAACCACCGGGTTTCACTCGCGTCTTTTAAAATCCGGCCCATAAAGTATGGCAAACAAACCAGCAGTTAAGCATCTTCCAAATATTCATGATATGGACCCCAAATACTAACATATTTTGCATGTTGAGGTCGAAGTGTAGCAGTTCAATATCTGTAATGTTTCTAGCCTGTGACCTATTTTAGGGCAAGTCTTCCAAAAGGTGGCCACAGTAGCTACTAAGAGCAGCTGTTCGGCCTACGCTCTATATTTAACTGGAACCAATGAATTATTCCAACGGCCCAATAACCCCAGTTCAGGAGTCACCTGAACAGGGACCCCTGGGATATCAGCAACCTCCTGGGTAACTTGATGAATTCTAATTTAGGAGTTTTGTGCTGGTGCATCTCTTTATAGTTTTCTCTTAGGAGCACAACAATCTTAAATTAGATAAAAATGTTCTAGAAAGTGGAAATGTTCTCCTACTGTTTTGGATGCTGCCATTTTGATGCATTTGTGTCCATTGTTTTTGTTTTCTCTTAGGAACTGACCTCTTTATGCCATGTAGACAGCATAGAGGCATTGCTGGCAGAAGATGGTGAATGAGCCCCGGGTGTTGGAGTCAATGTTCCCAGGTTCTGTAAGAGTGTTGCTTAAATAATTATGGGGAAAAGATTGGCATCAGGGTTTGGTCCTTGAGTTGGCATTACTGATGTGTCATTTGTGGTTGCTGGTGAGTATCCGACTGAAGATAGGTGGCTGTCAGTTAGCCAGGATAGGCCTGTGAAGGCATGGCATCATTGATTAAGATGGACTGTAGATCCATAATGATATATTTTACTGGTTTTAGCTGGGTGCTGTAGGTGATATTATCACCCTAGGCCTGAATAAAGGCTTCATGGCTTATAACAAGTGTGAATGGATTTAACTATTCTCAGATTATCCTGTCATTGCTTTTGCTCACCCACTATGGTTGTCAATTAGCTTAACTATGCTGATTTTATCACTTCTTTTCCATACTCTGTTCTGCACACCTCAAACCCCCTCTGTTTATTCCCTCTTCCACTCCATCCTCATGTATATTTGCCCACCTCATGAATCTGATGAAGGGGACTCCTCTTCTTGAAAGCTCCTGTCTCAATAAATCAGTTAAGTCTATAAGGTGGCACCAGCCTTATTATTCATTATGAATACTCTGAAAAACACTGCACCATGTTGACTGTCGTGACCTGCAATATGGCAGGACTGAACTCCATTGCCTCTAATGTCTACAGTGTGTTTTTAATAAATGTCGGTAACTGTACTGTAACTTAGCAATATGCTGCCAGGAAAGGCATTTGCCATTACTGTATATTTACTTTTGCAACCCCCTATTAGAGTGTAACTTAATAAAGAAATTTGTGCATGCTTCATTTCAGCCTTAACTGGAGCAATCCCAATAATGGTTTTGGTAAGATTTTTCCACAACGGGGAGGAATAATGCACAAAATGCCCATTAACCAACTGAAACAACCAAGTGACCTCCTGTAATTATGTTTGTAAATCTTAAAACATATCTGAAAATGTTCACATTATCCAGAGCATGCAACAAGAAACCAGCTATTGGAGCTAAATTAATTGTTCATATTGTTTCATTTATTCTCAACGTTTCCTCAAAACATCATGAGTGATTTGGTAAATTTTCTGGTCTCTTTCCTTCCAGAAAAAAATAGAACATGAGAAAAGCAAACAGGCAAGTATATCAATCAGTTTACACTTCCACACAGAATACATTATTAATGTTTTACCAGCATTCCTATTGATATTCTTACTGGTTTGGGGATCCTTTGTTCTTGTCCCATGAGACAATCACAGAAGATCTCTGAGGGGCCAGGAAGGGACCATAAAGCTGAGCAGTAGAAGTGGATGGACAGACTGGATGAGCTGTGTGGTCTCTACCTGCCATCGTTTTTTTTAATGTTTCTATGAATTCAGAATGCTTGACTGTTTAATAAAGTGATAGTCATCCAGGAAGAGGCTCTGCTGTGTCTGTGCAACTCTTAACCTGAGCAGCAGTATGAGGTGTGTATTTCCCTAGACAGATCAGCAATTACGTTCATGTACTGAGCTTGAGACTCACTCCTGCCCTGGTTCTAAGACAGAAGAATTTCCTTCATTAATTTGAATTATGGCACTGATATTATTAAATGGCATCCTCTATGTATGACAAACAAGTTTCCCGATAGATTTAACTCTTGCGGAAAGCTGAGTCACAGATAAAGCACATGGGAGCCGATGCAATAAATATGCCCAGAAAGCGGGCATATTTATCGCCCGCTTTCTTAACTTGCCATGCAATATTTAAATTAGGGGGTCGTGTTAGCAAGGAGGTGCTAGGGTCACTTGCGTGCCCCTACCGTCTCCTTGCTAATGAGAACCCGATCGGCGTCGGATGTCCGCTAGTTAGGAAAACTGACGCCGTTTATCAGTGTCGGTTTCCTAAACGCCGTACAGCCGCACAGCCAGGAGGTTCAGGAAATGGATGCTTGTCAGTTGAGCATCTGTTTCCTGCACCCGACTGCCAGTATTTTTTTTTTTTTACTTTTTTTTTTAAACTTTATTTAGTTTTGTTTTTCCTCCTACTTAATGTCGCAATGATATCAAGTAGGCGGTATTACAGAAAAGGCAGGTGTTAATTTCTGATCGCTAAATGTGCGTCCCTAGATGAAAATTTTTTTTTTTGCATCAGGATTGAATAACTAACAGCCTCATTCACATGCATTTGCATGTGATTAGCGCTATTAGATTCACTCCGCATTGGATGCACATTGTAGAAACGCTAATCCCCTTATTGCGTAAGGGGATTAATTAGCACCTATACAACTCGCGTCCAACTGCAGGTTATACAGTGCGCTTGGCTGAGCGCACTGTATTGCATCGACCCCATGGTGCTATTATATTTGTGCCCAAGGCATACGAAGGTTAATTTTCTACCTGTGCACGTTGAAGTAAAGTTTGTATGGTCCTTTTACATGCGGACTTTCTGTCACATTTTCTATGCCAACTTATGCGCATCAGCTCACTTTGAGAACTGCTCTGGGAATTGGCCTGGTACATGCATAGAGTAACTCACACAGCTATACTTTCTCATCAGAGAGGGTGACTTGGGTGGGTAAACTTCCACTCACAATGTATGTGCACACACTCCCAGAAGGCCTCTCTCCGGTTTGCATAAAAGTAAGCATGGGTTACACACGTTCTAGTACATGTATTGAGTCCTGGGCTAGAGTTTGCTAAACACGGGTTTATACACTTACATGTCTTTAAAAATTCATCCCTCACAGTTTGATCATTGATGTTGTCTTCCCAAATATTACCACAGGTGTGAAACCCCACTTGTTGCCTCTATATTCCAGTAATGTTATATGCCTCCATGGCAAAGGCCATATTCATTTCAGGTTTGTGACCAACTCTTTTCCTCCCAACAGAATAATGGCATAGATATGAATTTTGCTAGACTCCATGACCAAGTCTAGCTAATGGCGCTGTCCCGGCGCTGATCCTCCTGACCCCAAGACTTGCTAAAAGTCCCTGGTGGTCCAGCGGGGGTCCGGGAGCGACCTCCTGCACTCGGGACGTCAGCTACCAGTATTCAAAATGGCGCCGATAGCCTTTGCCCTCACTATGTCCCAGGGGCCAACGTAGCTCCTGTGACATAGTGAGGGCAAAGGCTATCGTCGCCATTTTGAATACTGGCAGCCGAGCGATCTCCTGCACTCGGGCTTTCGGCTGCCAGTATTCAAAATGGCGCCGATAACCTTTGCCCTCACTATGTCACAGGGGCTACATCGGTCAGGAAGGTCAGGGGTCAGGAGGGTCCCCCAAGGCTTTCCAAAAGTCCCTGGTGGTCCAGCGGGGGTCCGGGAGCGATCTCCTGCACTCGGGCCATTGGCTGCCAGTAATCAAAATGGTGCTGATAGTCTTTGCCCTTACTATGTCACAGGGGCTACCAGTGCCATTGGTCAGCCCCTGTCACATGGTAGGAGCACAAGATGGCGCCGGCAGCCGACGGAGGGAGGGCAGGAGATGGCTCCTGGACCCCCTGCTGGACCACCAGGGAGATTTGGTAAGTCTTGGGGGGGTCAGGAGGGTGGGGGGTTTGTTTAAATTTGCTCCTTTAGACGGCCGAATAATTCAGCGAAGATTCGTTGTATTCGTGGGGAATCGTGATACGTTTTGCTTCCCCACGAATACAACGAATATGGCCCTATATGTTGCGGATTACCAATACATAGGAAACGAATGCAAACCCCTAGTAAAGGAACCAGGTTTTCTCTATGGAAGCTGCTCAGTGCTCAAGAGTAGCTGAGCAGCACGTGAAGCTGGTTGAATGTGTAGAGGCTCTCTTGAGAAGGGACATGAAATATCAAATAAAAACTAGCATTTTACCTATTCAATATAATGAGGCTCATTAAGCAAGTATGTGCAACAGCAGGTTGAGATAAAAGCCTTGCATTAGAGTATATTACAAATTACAAATCTGTATTGGTCTCATTTATTACTTTATATCAAGGTTTGGTCACTTTGTACCACTCTATCTTCCCATCCAGGTTAACAATTTTGTGATTTCACAGATCTGTATACTAGGAACACAGGGCCAACCCAATCTCAGTTCCTTTCTCATTTGCTATATGCTTATTTTTTTTAAAATAAAGGTTGCTTTATATGCAGAACAAGAAGAGAAGAGAGAATACAGTGCTAACAGACTGGTATCATGGTAGAACATTAAAGGCCCGATTTTAAAAGGGGGTTATGCGCGTGGCCGGCCCTTGTGCGCACCATGCACATTTTACAAAGGGCCCAGCCATATGTGTAATGGGGGTTATGCGTCGAAGAGCCGGGCCTGCTGAAAGAGGTAGCCCGGGGGGGGGGGGGGGGCGCAGTCCAGGCAGGGAGGGGTAGGGTGGTGGGCGGGCCGGGACAGCACCATTAGCCGCTGTCCTGGGGAAGTGCGCACCGGCAGCATGGAAGATACTTCCACTTTGGAGGAGCAGTAAATATTAAAATAAAAAATTAGGAGCTAGGTAGGGTTAGGTTAGGGCAGGGGTCAGGAACCTTTTTGGCTGAGAGAGCCATAAACGCCACATATTTTAAAATGTAATTCCATGAGAGCCATACAATATGTTTAAAACTAAATACAAGTAAATGTGTGCATTTTATGTAAGATCACACTTTTAAAGTACAATAAGTCTCTGAAAATATTACACCAGGCCTTAAGACACCAATACATCTCCTATTAGGAAAACGGACCAAGTCAGGCTGCTATAGAGTCCTACACACAAACTACACGCCAGCAGAAAACCTCACCTGAATCACGTGCTGTCCCTCACCTAACATAGAATAAAGAGACCAAAACGCATAACAAGAAGCATGCAGAAAAAACTGAATTGGAAACTGCAACAAGCCAGAGTCTCTGTATGCAGTGTAACAAAGGAAAAAAGAAACATCACCCATCCTTATAAAACAAATCAAGAAATATAAAATCATCAGCAGTAAAACTGTACTAACAAAAAGAACATATTTCGAAACAGCTGATGAGTGGAATATCCAATAATTAAAAACTCATATAAAACATTTCCAGATACCAACAAAATATTTCAAAATAGCAGACACAAAGACCCAGTAATGAAAAATAATAAGGATACAAAAATCTTTTTGCTCTGCATACCTGGGAACGTTTGATATCCAGGTGTCCTGAGATTGTTCTGAATTAGCGCAGGAGGTGGAGTGGTTTGCTTGGAACTTTCTCCTCTCTCAGTCACATACCAGCGCTCTCTCTCACACTGGCTGTCAATGACACACCTATACACACATGCTCTCAGTCACTCACATATACACATGCTTTTTCTCTCTCACTTATATAGGCTCTTGATTACACATTTACACACATGCTGTCTATCTTTTCACGCTTATACACACACACAGGTTTTCAATCACATAAATACATGCTGTCTTTTTCTCTCACACACAGACTCTCATTCACATGCTTACAAACATGTCCTCTCTTTCTCTCATTTACACACAGGCTCTCAATCACATACTCACATGCTCCATCACCTAAACCAGCTCTCAATCACACACAGACACACATGATCTCTCTCTTACTTATACACACAGGCTCTTAATCATACATACACATGATTTCTCTCACACACAAAGGATCTCAATCATACACACATACTCTTTCACACAAACAGGTTTTCAATCACAAACTTACACATACAGGTTCCCAATGGTAAACTTACATACAGGCTCTCAATCATTCACATACATGCGATCTCTCACACACACACACAGCGCCCCCCCGCGGCCCGGAAGAGGAAGTGGAGAGTTTCGGGTGCCTGCGCGGCAAGAAGAGGCCACGCTAGTGCGCTCGGCATCGGCCCGAAGAAAAGAAGACTGCAGTGCGGCTCGGAGGAAAATGAAGAGGTTCAACCGCGGCCGATGGGACTCCGCGAGGGCTGAAAATGAAGAGGTTAGCGTTGGGAGGAGGCTGCTGCTCCGCGAGTTCCCGCGGTAGGGGTGGGCGTGAGAGAGAGTGAATGAGCAGCAAACACAGCTTGCTCGCTCATTCACTCTCTCCCCCACCCCGGGAACTCGCGGCAGCAGCAGCCTCCTCCCAACGCTAACCTCTTCATTTTCAGCCCTCGCGGAGTCCCATCGGCCACGGTTGAACCTCTTCATTTTCCTCCGAGCCGCGCTGCAGTCTTCTTTTCTTCGGGCCGATGCCGAGCGCACTAGCGTGGCCTCTGCTTGCTGCGCAGGCACCCGAAACTCTCCACTTCCTCTTCCGGGCCGCAGGGGGGGGGGGGGGGGCGGGAAAAAGAGAGCACGCCGGTGCCGCTGATTCCAGCTGTCCTGCCGCGTTCCGCCCGGGCTGACAGCATTTTAAGCCCGGGCGGAGGAGGACCGGGGAGCAGCTGGGTTAGCGGGAAAGTGTGGGGACACTTGTCTGCGAGCCAGATGCAGCCCTCAAAAGAGCCATATCTGGCTCGCGAGCCATGGGTTCCCGACCCCTGGGTTAGGGGTTGGGGAGGAGAGGGGAAAAGGTAGGAAGGGTAGGGTTAGGGATAGGGAAGATTTCTCCCAGTCTGCTCCTTAATTGGATCAGACCGGGAAGGAATTGGGGAAGGCCTACTTGCATCGCCGCACGTACTTTATAAAATTTCCTCCCCCTGTGCGCACGGATATCATGTTTTATAATATACGCACGGTGACACGCGCATGTTAAAAAACTGGTGCATCCAAGTGCGCGCAACATGGACGTGCGCATGCGGCTTTGAAAATGTATCTTTTAGAACATAAGAACATGCCATATTGGGTCAGACCAAGGGTCCATCAAGCCCAGCTTCCTGTCTCCAACAGTGGCCAAGCCAGGTCACATGTGCCTCGCAGGATCCCAAGGGGTAGAGAGATTTCTGCAATTCTACCTTAATAATGGTTAATGGAGATTTCCTCAAAGAACTTGCCCAAACTGTTTTTAAACGTAGCTACATTAATATCTTTCACCCCATCCTCTGGCAATGAATTCCAGAGCTTAATTATGCATTGAATAAAATAATATTTTCTCTTATTTGTTTCAAATGTATTTTCTAGTAACTTCTTTGTGTGTTCTCTACTTTTTGAAAGAGTAAACAACTGATTAAAGTTTACTTGTTCCAGTCCATTCTTGATTTTATAAATATGTATCATACCTTTCCTTAGCCATCTCTTCTCCAAGCTAAAGAGTCCTCACTTCTTTAGCCTTTCCTCATAGGGAAATTGTTCCATCCCTTTTATCATTTTGGTCGCCCTTCTCTGTACCTTTTCTAATTCTGCTAATTCTTTTTTGAGATGTGATGACCAGAACTGCACACAGTACTCAAGATGAGGTTTCTCCATGGAGCGATACAGAGGCATTATGATATTCTCTGTTTTATTCTTCATTCCTTTCCTAACAATCCATAGCTTTCTATTTGCTTTCTTGGCTGCTGTTGTACACTGAGCAGAAGATTTCAATGAATTATCAATGATGATGCCTAGATCCTCTTCCTAAATGGTAACTCCTAATGTGGAACTTTGTATTGTGTAGCTATAATTTGGGTTATTCTTTCCAAAGTGAATCTCTTTTCACTTATCCACATTAAATTTCATTTTCCTAGTTTCCCAGTTTTGCAAGATCCTCTTGCAATTTCTCACAATCCTCTTGTGATTTAACAATAATTTTGTGTCACTGGCAAATTTGATCACCTCACTTGTTGTTCCCATTTTCAGGTTATTTATAAATATATTAAAAAGCAGTGGTCCCATAACAGATCTCCATTGTGAAACTTTGCTATTTAGCGCAACTCTGTTTTTTTGATCTTTTAACCAGTTGGCAATTTACAATAGGACACTGGCCCCCTATCTCATGACATTTTAATTTCTTAAGAAGTCTCTCGTGAGGGACTTTGTGAAATGCTTTCTGGAAATCCAGATATACTGTATCAACTGGCTCAACTTCATCCACATGTTTATTTATGCTCTCAAAAAAATGTAGCAAATTGGTGAGGCAATACCTCTCTTGGTTAAATCCATGTTGACTTTGTGCCATTAAACTATGCCTTTCTATATGTTCAACAATTTTGTTCTTTATGATAGTTTCTACCTTTTTGTCTGGCATGGACATCAGACTCACTGGTCTATAGTTTCCTGGATCACTGCTTGATCCCCTTCTAAAAATCGGTTTGACATTGGCAACCCTCCAGCTTTCATATACCATACATGATGTGAATAATAGTTTACAAATTTCCAATAGCAGGTCCACAATTTCATTTCTCAGTTCTTTCAGCACTCTGGGATATATACCATCTGGTCCACGTGATTTTCTACTCTTTAGTTTGTCCATTTGCCCTAGTACATCTTCAAGGTTCACTGAGAATTTTTTCATTTCCTCTGAATCATCACCTTTGAATATAATTTCTAGCATGGGTATCTCTCTTACATCTTCCTCAGTGAATACCAAAGCAAAGAATTTTACCCCTTGATCATCTAAAGGTCTAACTCGCAGACTTTTTACCTCAAATGCACCTGAAAAAGTTTTTATTATGAGCTTTTGCTTTCATGGCAACCTTCTTTTCAAATTCTCTCTTTGCTTTCCTTGTCAATGCTTTGCATCTGACTTGCCAGTGCTGTTTTCTGTTTTCTTCATTTGGATCTCTTTTCCATTTCTTGAAAGAAAGACATCCTTCACCTTTCAACCATACTGGTAGTCTTTTAGCCTTCCTTCCACCTGGTCTGGGCTTCCAAGATGGTATTTTTAAACAATGTCCATGCCTGATCTAAACTCTTAAACTTTGCAGACGCTCCTTTCAGTTTTCCCTAACCATTTTTCTCATTCTATCATCGTCACCATTTTGAAAGTGAAATTCTGTTGCAGAAGATTTCTTTAGTGTCCTCCCTCCAGTTATTAAATCAAATTTGATCATGTTGTGAGCACTGTTACCAACACAGTAGTTGTAGCAATATTGTGCAGTCACAATCCTGTGTTCCACTAAGGACTGGGTCTAAAATAGTTTCCCCTTTTGTTGGTTCTTGTACCAGCTGCTCCATGAAGCAGTTATTTATTTCACATAGGAGCTCTACCTCTCTAGAATGTCCTGATGTGACATTCATCAGTCAATATGGGGGTTGTTGAAATTACACATTATTTCTGTTTTGCTGATTTTGTTAGCTTCCCCACTATTTTATTCCCCTTTTCACATGGAATTTCTATCCATAAAGATTCAAAATTGCATTTTGATTCCTGCAGAATGTTCACCCTGTTTGATTCAATGCCCTCTTTAATATATAGTAGGGATGTGCATTCTTTGGTCCATTCATTTCAGCCATGTATTCATACCTTGTGATCGGAATGTGCATGCATAAAACCGATGGTTCGTGTGCAAGTGAGCGCCTACCAGAAGATGCATGTACCTTCAGTTTTGTGCACGTGCCTTCTAATCGTGAGATACACGCATATGGCCGAAAAGAATGAAACGAATGACCCAACGAATGTGCATCCCTAATATATACTGCCATCCCTCAATCAATTTGATTTATCTATCATTTCGATATAGTTCAGAACCTGATATCACAGTATCCCATTGGTTATCCTCCTTCCATCAGGTCTCTGAGATGCAAATTATATCTACCTCTTCATCCAGTGCTATACTCTAACTCTCCCATCTTATTTTTTATACTTCTAGCATTTGTATACAGACATTTCAAAGTATGTTTTTTGTTTGTATTAACAACCTGCTCTTTAGTTGACAAGTGTATTTATTTATTTAAGGTTTTTATATACCGGCAATCATGAGCACATATCTTGCTGGTTTACATGGAACGGGAGTGCATTAAATACAACAACTAGAACTGTGGTGATCGAAGGAGCAGTTACAAATAACAAGGGTAGCAGAACTTGGATAAGAAGGAAGAGATAGGAAAGAATAAACGGTTGAACGGTATACAAATAAATTAAATGCTATGTAAAAATGGCATGATTAATGGCTGAATATTTGAAGTCAAGTGTAATTCATAATCTTTCTGCACTTTACTTAAAGACACCTGGTCCACTTTGGCATTTATTGCAACTTCTCTACTTGGATGCCCTATTTTCCCTGTTCTCTTAGTATCCTTCAAAGATGCATCATTCTGAACCATGCCCTTTTGAGCGACTGTCAGCTCTCCCCCATGATCTAGTTTAAAAGCTGCGCTATCTCCTTTTTAAAGATTTAGTGCCAGCAGCCTGGTTCCACTCTGGTTAAGGAGGGGGGCTCATCCTTTTGGAAAAGGCCTCCCCTTCCCCAAAATGATGCCCAGTTCCTAACAAACCTAAAACCCTCTTCCCCGCACCATTGTCTCATCCATGCATTGAGACCCTGAAGCCCTGCCTGCCTCTGGGATCTTGCACGTGGAATTGGAACACTTCTGAAAATGTCACCCTGGAGGTACTGGATTTCAACTTTCTACCTAAAATCCTAAATTTAGCCTCCAGAACCTCCTTTCTATGTCATTGGTACCCACATGTACCAAGGCAGCCGGCTCCTCCCCAGCACTTTCTAAAATCCTAAGTGGTCTGCCACCTTCGAACCCAGTCTGCCACCAGGACTGCCATCTTTGCACCAGGCAAGCAAGTTCCAAGCGATCCTCACGCCCACCAGCCACCCAGCTATCATGTTTCCTAATAATCGCATCACCAACTACAACAGCTGTCCTAACCATTCCCTCCTGGGCACATGCCCCTAGAGATTTATCCTCGGTGCGAGAGGATATTACATCACCTACTAAAATAATTACATTTTTGTACATTATTTTAAATACAATAGTCAATTTAAAAAGAGGATTTTGCATAATCAGAATCACCCTTCCTTAAGTTTTCTATAACTTGATTAGTATTTGCATTGTACAGCGCAGATACTAAGGATAATAAGACAATTATTTCTTTAGGCATTATTAACCTAGATTTACGAGTTGGTACCTTGCTCTTCCTGAATGCCGGAAGTTTATTAACTTCGCTTAATTATGAATTCATTATATATATATATATATATATATATATATATATATATATATATATATATATTTAATGTCTGTTTGTGAAAACATGGAGGGGGCTGCTCCGAGAGATAATCTTCTTGTCACATCTACTCTGCCATTCACCAGATCGTGAAACCCTTCTGCTGAGGCAGTCCGAAGAACGGCATTTTGTTTTTCTGTCTTGCTCCCACCACAAATTAATGGGGGATCACCCTCCCCCTTTTCATTTTTTTTCGCCTTCTTTTTGTTATTTTATAATCGACCACCCAGCAGCGCTGAATTGCCTCGTCCGCCGTTGTCGGCTGGGCCTAATCATTTGACGGAGATAACTGCTATTGTTAACAGGAGGACTTCACTCCAGCCCATTTGACTTTCCTGGGCTTGACAGCTTCACAATAGCCACCCTTCCATCTGAAGAAAACTGTTGATTTAGTACAAAAGGGAATGTGGGACAACAGTGTGCTCTGCTGCTGCCTCCAGCGAGTTCCCTTGGCGTAAAGTTCCCTCAAAAAAAAAAGCAAGAGGACGGAAAAACTGCAAAATAATATAGAGCTGCGCTCGTTCCCTCTGTACATTACACAGAAATGCGAGCAGCGGCTTTCTGAGCATAATAATTCTGACTCAGCAGCGTGACAATAAATATTCGAATCCTTCTGTATTTTAATGCTTTACTGAGCTTCCAGGTTATTTTTAAGTATTTTTTTTTTTTTTAATTTCTTCTTTTTTTTCAACGCAGTGATTGTTTTCGCATTGATTTACAGCAACTCCTTCTGGAATCGGTGAGTCATGAGTAAATGATGGCCTCCATCTGCCTGCTGATTGCTCCTTCTTAGCACAAAAGCTACAGAAAGCAATATTGACACATTTAAGAGTTTGAGTACAACTCCCCCAAAACTGAAAAACTTCCATAAAGCTGCTGTGGCTTGGGCATGAGGGAGGCTAAAAATCACTGCATTAGTGTTATAATCAAGGCAAGTAACAGAGCTATAGGAAAGGGGGGGTGGAATCTGAAGTTATTATAAGAGAGTGCTTTCAATGAACTTTGTTAAACTTAAACCTTATCGAGGCAAGCAGCTGTTAATATAGCCAAACACGCTTCAGCAACGGGAGGGTTTACTGCCAAGGGTGCACACACACACACACACACACACATACACACGCACACGCGCACACACACCACACACATGCGCACCACACACACCACACACACCACACACACACACATACACACACACACCCACACACACGCACACACACCACACACTTACACACACACACACTCACACACACACACACACGCACACGCACCACACACTCACACACATACACACACCCCCCACACCACACACTCACGCACACACACAACACACTCACGCACACACACCACACACTCACACACACACACGCACCACACACCACACACCCAAGCCGAACTGGTTTGCCTTGACCGCTGAAGAATTTTTAAGAGGCGTCAAGTCACCTGCCACTGTGTCTGCATTGTGAGGATAATAGAAGGGTTACTTCTGGTAGGAGAGTAGGGCTTTCCCACCTGTCCTGGTGACCCAACAACAGACAGTCGGGTTTTCAGGACTCCCCCAAAATAAATATGCAAGAGGTAAATCTTCACATGTCGGGGCCCCAGTAGTTACAAATTTATTTCATGCACATTCTTAGTAAACTTTCTGAAAAGCCTGTGAGGGATTTCCAGGACAGGTTTGAAGGTCATTAGTAGTAGTAATGTAATGGCCTTGTCAAAGAACCTCTTCTGGATAGGCTGGCTAATAATAGTACCTCTTTAACCAGTCAGTATGCTTGAGAGTGCACATATTACTATCTTAAAATATAGCACTGCTTTCCAACAAACTACACTAGGGCACGCCTTCCAAACCTGTCCCGGGGACCTCACAGCCTGTCAGATTTGCAGAACATCCACTATGAATATGAATGAGGTAAATGTGCAGTTCATGGAGGCTCAGAGTATGCAGATTTATCTCCTGCATATTCATTGTGGATATCCTGAAAACTTGAATGGCAGTGAGGTTCCCCAGGACAGGTTTGGGAAGCCGTGGACTAGGTATTCTCAACTCTGGTCCTTGAGAGCCACAAACAGGTCTAGTTTTCAAAGTAACCAAATTATACAAATTAGCCTTGCCTTATTCTTAGATTATACGACTGTATATACATCTGATGAATATTCATTGCTATTATTCTAAAAACCAGACCTCGCTATGGAGCTAATTGAGAACCCCTGAACGATACAATCATGCCACTAGGTAGTTTTTAAGGAAAATTAACCTAATCCGCTTTATTTTCCCAGGACCTATAAATAAAGATAACTGTATTATTTTCAATAGATCTCTCCAAGAGATGTTCAACTCATTCAAAATTCTGTATACATTTAGAGTACAGATAAAATAGACATTATACACCAGGGATAGGCAATGCTGGACCTGAGTGCAAGAATCAGCTCTGGTTTTCAATATATCCTCAATGAATATACATGAGGTATATTTGCATGCACTTCCTTCATTGTATGCAAATATATCTTATGCATATTCATTGTGGATGTCCTGAAAACCAGACCCGTTTGTGACAGTCCAAGACCGGAGCTGCCTACCCCTGTTATATACCCTATAAACCTCTTGGAAAGAAGCCAAATTTCACACAGACTTTTATTCTCACTCTGACAAGACCCCCAAAGATGCAGTCAATATTTCGAGGGCAAAACTGTAACTTGAAGGGTATCAGTCAGTCAGATCTGGAGGTATAACTCTGGATGCACACAAAAATCCCTAATCCAGAAGTGGCCAACTCCGGTCCTCAGGAACCACAAAAACAGGCTTGATTTTCGGGATATCCACAATGAATATGCATGAGATAGATTTGCATACAATGGAGGCAGATTCAATTTGGATATCCAGAAAACTAAATCTGTTTGTGGCTCTTGAGGACCAGAGTTGGCCACCCCTGCCCCTAAACTATGTGCTTAAATCACAAAAACACAATACGGATAGTCAGTCAAAAAAGCAAACAGAATGTTAGGAATTATTAGGAAGGGAATGGTGAATAAAACGGAGGACGTCATAATACTCTGTTAAACTCCATGGTGAGACCGCACCTTGAGTACTGTGTACAATTCTGGTCACCGCATCGCAAAAAAGATATAGTTGCAATGGAGAAGGTACAGAGAAGGGCGACCAAAATGATAAAGGGCATGGAACAGCTTCCCTATGAGGAAAGGCTGAAGAGGTTAGGGCTGTTCAGCTTGGAGAAGAGACGGCTGAGGGGGGATATGATAGAGGACTTTAAAATCATGAATAGGTTATTTACTCTTGTGGATAATAGAAGGACTAGGGTGCACGCCATGAAGTTAGCAAGTAGCACATTTAAAACTAATCAATGAAAACTCTTTTTCACTCAATGCACAGTTAAGCTCTGGAATTTGTTGCCAGAGGATGTGGTTAGTGCAGTTAGTGTAGCTGGGTTTAAAAAAGGTTTGGATAAGTTCTTGGAGGAGAAGTCCATTAATGGCTATTAATCAATTTTACTTAGGGAATAGCCACTGCTATTAATTGCATCAGTAGCATGGGATCTTCTTAGTGTTTAGGTAATTGCCAGGTTCTTGTGGCCTGGTTTGGCCTCTGTTGGAAACAGGATGCTGGGCTTGATGGACCCTCGGTCTGACCCAGTATGACAATTTCTTATGATCTTATGATATTAATGCCAACAAACTAATAACCAGATTTATCAAAGGTTTCCTACAGGCACTAAATGGAAGAAAACACTTTTACAGTAAGTCCCTAAATATGTATTTAAACATGGGAAATGTAAAAAGACTGATAGATCTTATTCTCCAGAAACAGAAAATGGCTTGCACTATTCTCCTTTAAGTGTGCGGAAGCTCAAAAGTACAGGATTTAAGTGACTGTCTTCAAATTTTCTACTTGAAAAACATTAACTCAGTGAAAATGTGACTCTAGGGATATTCCCCTCTAAATACATACTAGGGTATTTCTGTATCTAGATATTGGCATATTCAGAAAGGACTTTTCCAATTCTGTACCTACAGAAAAAAAACCCAAACTTTACTGAATAATGCCTAGTATTATTACTTTTCATCTCTCTCTCTCTCTCTCTACACCCCTCTCGTGAATTCCCATGAAAGGGGCAAGTCACGCCTGTCTCTACCCATCTCCTCCACTGCCAACTCCCAGCTCTCTGCTTTTCATCTCGCTGTGCCATATGCTTGGAATAGACTTCCTGAAATAGTGGGCCTGGTGTTATTTAAATTAAAAAAAAAACATATTGTTTGCTTTTAAATCTTAACACCTAATACGCCTGAGCACAGTCTTATTGGATATTCATTTTTTTAAATAAATGAATATCCCCCAAGTCTCTTTTGTCCTGTATGTTTGTCTTGATTGCAAGCTCGACAGAAAAAAGTAATAGTAATAATATCTGTCCCTCTTTGAGAATTATATATATAACCAAACTACTGGGATGACCTTCTGTAGTTTTTCTGCCATCATTAGTAATGCTGCAAGGGAAAATATTACAGGAGAAATCTGCTGAGCTTTTCATTCAAAAGACTGAGAAATGCTTAGCCCAACACACCATTCCTATTCTTCCACCACATATTTTATCACTCTGATGCATGACCAATTTTTACTGTATGCTTATTAACATATCGTATCATTCCATGTTCTTATTGTGTCTTGTGTTTTCTTTTCTGTGAAGAAAGCAATAAAAGCTACGATCTGGCTATCTGCATAGACACAGACTAATGGGTCGGAGCCAACATGGATTTTTTTTTTAGCAAAGGGAAATCTTGTCTTACAAATCTATTGGATTTTTTTTAAAGTGGTTAACAAACATGTAGACAAGAGTGAGTCAGCTAACACAGTGTGTCTGGATTTTCAGAAGGCATTTGACAAAGAACATCATGAAAGACTCATCGGGAAATTCAAAAGTCACGGGATAGGTGGCGGTCTTATTGCGGATCAGTAAATGGCCAAAGGATAGAAACTGGGACTGAATGGTGATTTTTCTCAATAGAGAAAGGTAAATAGTAGAGAGCCCCAGGGATTTATACTGGGACCAGTGCTTTACAATATATTTATAAATGATCTGGAGAAAGGAGTGGATGAGTGAGGTGATCGAACTGAGAGATGACACGAAATTGTTCAGATAACCGATTTATGAGGAATTGAAAGAGGACCTTGCGAGCCTGCAGGATTGTACCTCTCAATGACAGATGAAATTTAATGTGGACAAGTGTAAAGTGATGCACATACTGTAGGGAGGAGTAATCCAAACTTTAGGTACACGATGCTGGGTTCCATATTAGGTGTCATTACCTAAGAAAAGAATCTTGGAATAATCTTTGAAACCCTCTGCTCAGTGCACAGTGGCAGTCAAAAAACCAAAGAATGTTAGGTATTATTAGGAAAGGAATGGAAAATGAAATAGAGGGTGTCATAATGTCAATAATCCATGGTGTGGCCAAGCACTGAGCACTGTGTGCGGTTCTAATCGCCCCATCTCACAAAAGGTATAGTAGAAGAAGAAAAAGTAAAAGAGAAGGGCGACCAAAATGATAAATGGGATGTGAGCTAAACAGGTTAGGTCTCTTTAGCTTGGAAAAGAGACAGCAGAGAAGATATGATAGAGGCCTACAAAATTATGAGTGGGATGGAACAGGTAAACAAGGAATGAGTATTTACCTTTTCCAATAGTCCTAGGACTGAAGTAATAGATAGCACATTTCAAACAAATCGGAGCAAGAATTTTTTTCTACTCCATACACAATTCAAGTGCAAATATTGCTGTCAGAGGATATAGTGAAAGCAGTTAGCGTAGCTGGGTTCAAAAATTTCCTGGAAGAAAACGCCATAATCCATTATTAGCTATGTAAACCGGAAAAAAGCATCTATTTATCCCTGTTTATGACCAGTTAGTCTTACTTTCTGTTTCCTATCTTTTAACCAGAATCAACAAGAGTGGCTCAGCCACAGGTGGGCCTGGGTGGGCCAGGGATCAGCTCAAGCAATCAAGGCTCACTGATACCAGAAGGCCTGCAAGATGGCCACCACGGTTCCCAACCCACAGTGACCCCGTCCCATAGCAGCTAAAGAAGGGGTCTGGCAGTGCCAAATAAGAGGCCCTCTGTGTGTGTGTGTGTGTGTGTGTGTGTATATGTGTGCTTATGTGTTTGAATGAGAACCTGAGTATGCGTATGTGTGTGTGTGTATGCATGAGTGGGAGCTTTATGTGTGTCTATGTGTGTGTGGGAGCTTGTGTGTGTTGTATATATGTGTGGAAGCCTGTGTGTGGATGTTTATGTGTGTTTGGGGGAGCCTGTATGCATGAGGGTATGTGTTTGCATATGTGTGTGTTTGGAGGGGGGGGGGGGGCGAAGTGTGTGTCAGTGTATATATATATATGTGTGTGTGTGTGCCTATGCTATGTGTGGGAGCCTAAGAGACAGGGCTCTGCATACCCTGAGCATTGCTCAGGTAAGTGGAAAAGATAAATATTCTTTTAAAGTATTAAGAAATTGAGAGAACAGCCTGTGTGTGTGTGTGTGAGAGAGAGAGAGAGAGAGAGAGAGAGAGAGAGAGAGAGCCTCTGTGTCTGTATATGTGTGTGTGGGTAGGTGTCTGCGAGACAGGGCTTTGCAGTCAGAGAATATTGTCTTTGCATACTGCACCTTCCACTGTTCAGGGCACCACTTGGTGGCTACAGACAGACATGACAGTGAGACAACCAACTGACACAAGCCTTTTATATATAAAGAAGTGTGCATGCATTTTCAAACCTGCCATGAAATGCCCTCAAAATGCCCTCTTTGTATGCACATACTTTTTTGTACGTCAGCAAAAGTACACACATACTCCTGCCCTTTTGAAAATTGCGTACATAGGCTACTTACATGTGTATATCAAATGTTACACACACAACCCATATATAAGTAGAGAGAGAGAGAGAAATTGATATACTTTAAGGAAACTGTTAAGCTTTTTTCTTAGTAATTCCTTTCATTTAGGGATCGATTTTCAAAGTCACATGCTCATAATCCCCTATTTTATGCATGAAAGTGGAATTTTGAATTTGTGCATATAAAAGTACCACAAAGCTCCATTTGAAACCAACTTTTGTTAGCCCTAGGAAGAGGCGTTCTGAGATGTAGGACGTATTTGCATGCATACTTTTGATTTGCAGTAAATGTGCATGCGGAAAGCTATGCCGTTCTGCAAACATGCCTGCGTACATACCGGGACAACCCGAACATTTTCAAAGCAGACGTAGGGAATATGGGCTAAGGTCTGTGTGCTATAAAATTACCTACCCTCCCCAAGAAAATATATATAAGCAGCTTATGTTCAGTGAGTCAATTCTATTTTTTTCCCCCGAATAGAAATGTGAGATTTCCTTCATTCTTCCTCACTGTATGCATTATCTTGAGGAAGAATATGTCATAATTCTTCACAAAGTCAAGGAAACTTCTTTGAGACGTAGAATACCTGAAGGACTAGGCTTGGGGGAGGAAAAAGCAGTCTGTGTGAAGTCAGGCTGTAATAAATTGCTCTAGTCCCACTGTCTGAACTGCAGATAGTCGAAATAACAAGGGCATATTTCATCAGACTTTTCTGCAATTGTTTGGTCTACTTATTCTAGCATCTCACCCATCATCAAGTGAGAGAGTTTGTCAGAAGAAATTACAGCTAATGGTGAATAATCCTAATGGACAGCATTTTCTTCTATTTTGCATGAGTCCTACTAGAGATAATGCAAGTTTCACACGGATAACTGCTACAGTATTTTCAGGAGATCTATTGCTTCCAAGGGTGGACATTACAAACTTTAATCTAATTTATAAAGCAATTGCTGTAGTTCATTTACTTCTGATTTCCTGTGTTAGGGTATCATTCTAAAATACTTCCCTTAGCAACTGACTACTGTAGCAACTTCATTCATATCTGTTTAACAGATTACTCATCACATTTTGTGACATGATACACAGCTCTATTTAACTTTTTTACAGTATGCTGCAAAAGATTAAGGGTTTATTCTTGCATGGGCAATTTCAAACTCATTTTATATTATCTTAAGGACACTATACTAAATAGGCACAATAAAGAATGGAGTATTTGTAGAAAAAACATACTTATGGTATATATCAGCTACACAAAGTTTGTGGATATACTTCTGTATTATAAAGTATTTAAAATACATGAAGGTCAACGTACTAAGCAGAGGAAATCTCGGCAGGAATGGCCCATTACTATTTGCATAACATGTAAATGATTCCTAGAGCGATATTCTAGCAAAACGGTTGGCAAGAAATGGCCAAGGTTTTTGCAAAAAAATGTTAACCAGTTCTTTCCGAGGTGTAGTCGCGCTTTGCAGGAAATCAAGCCATCACGGATTTTGTATGTATAAATTGGTTATAGCAAAAGTGCCAATGAGATTTGAAAGATTTTCCAGCTTATTAGTGATTTTGCCTAATTTTCATGAATGGCTATATTACAAGCAAACATTAGCTCATGCTAACATTTGCACATGATACGATAGTGCATATTCTTTGCTGTTTTCATACCCTTGCTACTGTCTTTGTGAATGTTTGAAAGTTAACCTTTAACAAGAATTCCCTATAAATGAACACCGTGGGCTCAATATTCAAACACAGCTGGATAAGTAAGTTAGCCGGATAAGACTGGTACCTATACCGGTAACCAATCTGCATGCAAAATTTCCCGGGGAGAAGTCCAAGAAAGATAACGACTACACCTCATTGATTATAACTGGGGAGAAGTCTGAAAAAGAAAAAACGACACCTCATCTACCTTATAAATGGCCTGTGACCGACGGCCCGCAAATGCGCAGTAGAGCGCAGCTCTACTGCGCATGTGCGGGCAAGGACGTCGATCAGGAAAAAAAAAATGGCGGTGGGGCCGCAGGAGCGGGAGGAGAAGCAGCGGCGCCGCGCGCGCGCGGTGCCGCTGCTTCTCCTCCCCAGATCTGCCGGCAGATCTCGGGGGGGGGAGGGTGTCACTCCCGCGCCCCCCGAGATCTGCCGGCAGGAGCGGGAGGAGAAGCAGCGGCGCCGCGCGCGCGCGGTGCCGCTACTTCTCCTCCCCAGATCTGCCGGCAGATCTCGGGGGGGGGGGGTGTCACTCCCGCGCCCCCCCCCCCCGAGATCTGCCGGCAGGAGCGGGAGGAGAAGTAGCGGCACCGCGCGCGCGCGGTGCCGCTACTTCTCCTCCCCAGATCTGCCGGCAGATCTCGCGGGGGTCACTGCCGCGCGGCGGGAGTGACACCCCCCCCCCGAGATCTGCCGGCAGGAGCGGGAGGAGTCAATGGAGCCGGGTGAGGGTTGCGGGAAGTCGCGCTTACGGCGCCGGGAGGAAATGGAGGTGGGTGAAGGGAGGGACTGAGTGGGAGGGAGGGAGAGGGGGACTGAGTGAGTGGGAGGGAGAGGGGGGACTGAGTGGGAGGGAGTGAGGGAGAGGAGGGAGTGAGGGAGAGGGGGGACTGAGTGAGGAGAGGGAGGGTGGAGAGGAGTGGGTGGGGGAGGGGGGTGGTGAAGAGTGAGGGGAGAGAGAATGAGGGGGAGGTGAGAGACAGAGGGATGTAGCCCGTTTTAACGGGCTTTACGGCTTGTTGATTATAACTGGCCCTATCACAGTTTGAATGGGGGATTTTGTGACCCATCATTAGCGAGCAGGTTCATAGCCTTTGATCCCTCCAAGACCAACATTTTTTGTAACCACAAGCTATAATTTAGTGCACAGGCAGTCAAGTGGCATTTTAGGGGGCATGCTAAATTGTTTCCTCGTGCATGCAAAAATATCCTTTACCTTGGGTTTTAGTTTACAGATCCCTGTATCTGCCCTCTACTCAGCACAGTTGCCAGAAAACAAAATTATTCTAAATACCTAGCGCCTGAATTGGGAGCCTCTGCAATAAAACTTGCACTAAGAAAAGAATAACATGAGAATATAAAAAAAATGATATACATGTTAAAAAGCCTCTTACCAAGTAAAGCAAAAAGATTTAGCATAGGCATGGCAAAACATGTCCACCATAGTGTGGTTACACTATTGTCATGCACAGAAACCTGAAAATATATTGGCTAACTAGCATGAAAATGTTACTGAATGGAAAGTAAATAGCATAAGTATGTGATACTGAGCATGCTCAGTTCTCTTTTTCTCTTGACTCCTCCTGCTGGCTTCCCCAGAGAATGCAAATATGCCTGGGACTTGGGTGTTGCTTGCAAGTGCAGAAGTAAGAAGTGGGAGACCTACTGTACTCCAGGGAGGAAGTCAACCAGAGAGATCCAGGTTAGCTGAAAATTAGATAGTGAGTGAATGAGAATATATTTAGGTGATGCTTTGGAGGGAGTGATTTTTTTTTTTTTTGTTAAGCACTCAGTCTTGGTCCTCCCTAGTGAGAGTGGAGATGATTGTATACTAGGGCTATCTAAGTTTTTTAAAACCCTTCGAAAACCTTCTGTCAATCTTGTCTATTCTCTCTCTCTCTCTCTCTCTCTCTCTCTCTCTATATATATATATATATATTTGAATCTTTGGTCACAGATGTGAAAATACATGTCAGTTTATCATCTGCTTTCTTTCTATGAACATGCTTGCAGTTTGTTTGTGGTTTCCTATTTATCATAGCCATACAAGTGATATGAAGATGGCACTTCAAGAATATTTCAAATTAGATGTCCCATTTTAAGGTGACACGCACTGTTACCATGGTCCTGATCAACATAACCCAAAATAGAAAAGGGAATTCACTGCACTCATCGCAACACATTTAGGATAAAAACAAACATTAAGGAAATAGGTGCACTGTGGTCCCAAAATGCCAAGGCTACCAAAGGCATACTTGCAGCAAATTGAATGAAGGTAGGATCAGAAACTTAAAAAAGTTAACAGCTATTGTTGAATACTGGATACAGTAATAATGCATGCTATTTGCCAACAACATGGTCTTACATGCAGAGAACAGGGAAGAAATAGAGAAAAACATGGAAAGATGGGCAAAATGTATAGAAGAAAGAAAACTATCAGTGGAATTAAATTAGCATGCATGACGACGAAATTCAGAGATAAAGGTAATGAGGTGGAAAGCACTAGGAACATAGAAAAGAAACTGTAGAGTTTAGATACTTAAGTAGATCTCTTGCTGGAGAGATCAGAGAGAAAGCCACAGCTGGGTGCATAGTGGCATTACCTGTGAAGAGAATACCAGCCTACTTAAAAGGCAAGGTGTACAATATGGCAATACAGCCAGTGCTAGTCTACGGACTGAGTGTTGGAGCATGAGAAAAGTGGCAAGCTGAATGTAAACCAATGTGATATCTCAGATCGAATGTCGGTATACAAAAATATATAAAATAAAATAAAAATGAAATAAAAAATGTGAGATGCAGTACATTATGCCTGTACCTAGGGCGTCAAACACTTAGGGGCAGCAGGCTGGCTAAGATTTGATGCCTTCCGGCTCTGATGAATCTCATTCAGCAGAGAATAGCCCTCGGCTTACCCTGTTTCAGACCCTCCCCTGGTGGTGGGGGTGGCGGTGAAAGCACCAAAGGTGCCCAGGGATGGCAAAAATCCCAAATCTGCCCCAGGTGAAATGAGGATGGTATGTTGAATGCCTGGGTTGACAAGGTCAAGAATGAAGAAGGGAAAGACTGAAGGTGCTTGAAATCACAGAAAAGACAATGGAAAGAGATGAACCCAAATCAATGGCAAGAGAATGGTAATGAAGCACTGGGCACCCGTTACTGCGCCACAGTTGCGGCCCAGGACAGCAATGAATAGAGGTTGCAACCGTAAAGGAGCCACAACGGGAACGGAGGTTGGCTTCATGTGGGAATCTGATCTAGTCTGGATAAATGTGCAGAAATTCTCTACTGGGAAGACTAGCTAGGCCTCTTTGGTCTTTATTAATCATCGTTTACTATGTTACTCTGAAAGTTACATTGGTAGGAAGGTACCAGAAATACAGGTGAAGGGGGGGAGGGGGGAAGAAACTGAGAGGAAGAAGAAACAAGACATGGATCAATTCCATCCATCGGGGCACTGAGATCCAAAGCTAAAGCAAGAGAACCGCTATTGGCTGGGTAGTTTGGTGGAGAGTGGCAACCACGTGTAGGAGGAGAAGGTTATATTATTAATCCAGCCAATGTTTCTGTTATGAACTGAAATGTCAGATGGATTAGTAAATATTACGCCTTGTTGACTTTTTGCATGCCACGTCCTGTCTTCATTCATTCTAATCAGCATGACACCTTAATAAAAACAAATTTGCTTGCTTTCTCTTTTGTTTGTAATATGTTTTTGTTGTTTAAATTAGCAAATTTTAATATACATAAAGAGAGATCCCTCCATAGGGAATTGATTTGAATGATTTCAAAACTTCATTTAGATGATGAAAGTCAACAGTGCAAGATGCAAATCAAGTCTCAGGCAGGTGAAGCGATGCCTTCGAGAGGTGGGAGTGAAGGCCTCCAGATGGGTCTTAATACGTGTGATTAAAGATATGCTGTTTCCATCCTCCCGAGGAATGCTAAAATCTCTACTTCCCTTTTGCAGTCTTTTGTGATTGTGATTTATCAGACCAATTTTTTAAAAAGCCATTTAACCTAGGTAAATGTGTTTATCCACGTAAATTGTCCTGGCTGAACATTATCCTCTTCTCTTCGGCTAAAAGCAGGCGAACCCAGCGGTACGTTTAGGTCATGAGGAAGAACAGTGCCTGTAACATTCCATTTTGAAAAGCACGAGTCCCATCTTGACCCTTCGTTTGGCCCAACTGCGCAAACAGCGTAAGGCATGGGAGTGACTTTAGCCTGCGTGTTTTTCCACTCATTTCCAAAGAGAAACCACCCGCGAGCCCAACAATTCGGGCCATTTCCCCTTTCAAAAGATAGCTACAAAAGTCTGCGTGCTGTAAGAACGCCTATACGCTCTGCAACTCTGCAGGCTACTGAAAATCACCACCAACATGTAAATAGTGTGATGCCTGATTTGGTTGTAAGCTAAGTTCAGCACAAGCGAACGATGAGTGGAGAGGAATACTCATTATGAAAAGCAAGAAACAGGTGTTAAAAGTCCCCCTCCTTTTCTACTCCTCCCCCCCCTTGATCTACTTGAGAATGGAGGAAACTTAATGCAGTGTTAGTCTACAAATGAGCTGCAGAATTACAGAACCCAGCTGGCGTCCCAAGAGAGTTGAAAAGGTACTTTTAGAAAATTTGTTAGGAATTAGCAGAGGAAGGTCAATTAGCTTGAACTCTTGTCAATAATTACTCTGATAATGCGTACAAGAGAGTTCGACCTCTGCGCCTGAAGGCTCAGTCTGAACTAAGGCTTTTCCTTTCAGTTTTTATAAAAGACCCATTTATTATAGGAAGTCCTCTGAGAAAACCATATTCTTAAAAAAAAACCCCAAAACAAAAATGCTAAATTAGGAATGTTTTTCTAACAGCTTGACTCAGGACTGACCCTTAAGGAAGCATCGGTAAAACGAAGCTTGTAGATCTACACCTGCCAATAATAATTTTCTAAAAATAATTATTTGCTTGCCATCTTTACTATCATAGTAATATAGCAAATGAAAAGAGACCTAAGTGGTCCCTTCAGTCTGCCCAGCAAGTTGTTTAGGGCAGTAACTGTCCTCCGTGCAGATTATCCGCATGTCTTCTGTTAGTAACTGCAGCTCGGTGAAGATTATCCCATCCTTTAGACATTAGGGATCCTCTGTGTTTATCCCACACCCTTTTGTATTCCATCACCATTCTTATCTACACTACCTATTCCAGGAGGACATTCCATGCACCCATTCCATGAATAAATAGTTCCTAATGTTATTCCTGACTCTAGCCCCTTGGAACTTCAATACTATGGCCTGGATTTATCAAAATGCACTAAATATCGCATGCGATAGAAAAAGGGGCGTGTTTTATGGTAATAGGCAGTTTATCGCTAATACCTAGGTGAAGCACTAAGTTACTGCAAATTGCAATAACTTTTTTGCACTTTGAGATAAGTGCAAGAATTGTGGTATTTCCTACATACAACTACTGGGGGGGGGGGGGGGGAACGGGACCATGTTTACTATCTCAGGGCCACTGAGGGAGAGAGAGAGAGAGAGAGAGAGAGGGAGGGAGAGAGAGAGAGAGACACTAGCCCTAATGCCCTAACACTAGATAGATATTTATTTCTCCATGGGAGGCCCACCTAGTAACTCGAGGTGAGGTTTAGGTATTAGTGTATTTATTTATTTATTTATTTAGTTTTCATCCTTGAGGGCTTAATCAAGAAATTGATTGGCCTTTATGTTTCTAATTCTTTGATCAGTTTGTGTCTGCCTACCTTGTTTTCTTCTTTTTATTTTGGTATAATTGTACAGACTTCAGTTATTATTTTTTTTTATTGTTATTCTTTCTTCTATTATTACGTCTCTTTAATCAGGGCTTGTAAACACCATTCCTGATGTTTTAGATTCTGTTTGCCGCTGCTCTTTTCCTATTGGCTCATTCTTCTTTGTTTCAATTGGTGGCTGCAATCATGTGATATTTTGTGGCACCCGTTTTGAAGGATTAAATATCCCGCTTTCACCTGGCATCTCCCGAAGGCTGTATTTTTGTCACTGCTTGTACGGTTTTTTTTTGATTAATGATGCTGATATATTTGATGTTACTTTCCTTTTCTCTCTCTCTTGTGATGAGATATTTCCATGCTTTTTTGAATTTATACAGTTTTGTTTGTTTTCTTTTCAGCTGGCTGTCCTCCCTTGAAACGACATTTGTGGAGCACAATACGTGTCGGGGGCCGCATTGATTTTTATTTTTAAATTAATTAGAGATGAATTCCCGCTGTGGATGATGACATCCTCATTAAATGTAATTAAAACCATTTATGATGTCTGCCTATATATATTTTGGGACCTTTTCAGTCTGTAATATTTTCCCTTTTAATTCCTGCTCTTTCATTGTGGATTGATTTTTTTGGTTGTTTTCCCCCTGTATTCAGGACCATAGTTGGGAAAATAACAGTGCCACAGGCTGTCCAGGAAAAGGGGGCGGGTTCTCTTTTGATGAGAGCAGCTTGCCCAATGAATGGAGGTTGTGAGGAGGATGGCAGTGGGAGACAGGATAGTAATGAGGAACTTGTGGGGGAGCAGAATCTTCACTTGAGAAGAGGACTTGCTGTGCAGGGCCAGAAAGACATTAGAGGAAGATATAAATCTTGCAGCTGACTTTGTACAGAGTGCAGTGGAAACAGATGATTCAGTGGGAGGCCTGGAGGAGCAGTCTGTACTAGTCTTAAGAGGGAGGTGACGAAAAAGTGGATAAGCATTTTGCTAGTGTGTTAAAAAAAAAAAAAAAAGGAAGAAATGGATTTTGGTGACATGCAAGAGACAACGGGGGCGATTTTCAGACTGCACGCACTGCTGCAAGTCCATGGGTACGTTTCATTCACCAATTGCGTCTTTTCTCCAATTTTCAAAGCACGAGTATGGGCGTACCTTAATTTGAAAATTGCCCAATAGACACAGTATTCATAGACGTTTGCCCCTGCTTTTCTACAGATCCTTTTCCCATAGATATTGACATGTCTAGATTAAAAATGCGGTCTACATGCCTGTCCTAAACATGCACCTGCAAAAGCTTCCTTCTAATGAGGCTAAATGTATGCACACTATGGGGAAACGCATTTACCGTTAGCTCCCTAAAGGGTAGGCAAATTTCACATAGCCCTTTCACCTGTGTAAATCATTATTAATCTGGTTAATTGGCTTTTCAAAAATTGTCATGCACATATTTTACCAGTGTTTTGGATTTGTGTACAGAAGGATATGGCGGAGTCAAAGATGACCCTACAGATGGAAGCCGTGGGGGTTGGCAGGATGGTATTTTTAGATACAGAAAAAAAAGGGGTTGGGGGAAACATCTGAAGTTTTGTCTTCACATTATTCAGGGCCAGCACTTCCACTAGGTGAAACAGGACGTTGCCTAGAGCACAACTCTTAGGGGGTGCCAAATCATCAGCACAAGCCGCCCCCCCCCCCCCCCCCCCCCCTCAGCTCAAGATAAAGGCCAACTGTGAAATCGATTCTGTCAGCAGTGGAAGAAAAAGACCCAATAATAGCTCGGCACAAGGAGAGATACCATCCAGGCAAGATGGCTGTGGGCACAGTTCATCCTGCTCGTGGCTGAAGATGCAAAAAAAAAAAATGAGGCTCTGGAAGGGCCACGGGTGATGCCCATCCTACCTGCGACAAAAGATCCGGGAGGGCCTTGGGTGGAGCCCAACCCAATCACGACCAAAGACACAAAAAAAGAAAGGCCCAAGAAGGCCGTGGGCAGAGCCCATCCCACCCGCAGCTGAAGACACAGAGAGGCCCCGGAAGCAATGACAGGAGAGAGGATCAGAAGAATCACAAGCAGAGCACATCTCACTCACAGCCAAAGAAGATGACAGGTCTGGCATGAAAGCCTGTGTGTTGAGAGAGGAAGCCTGGGTATTATATTTGTGTGAAAGAGAGAAAGGAAGCATGTGTGCGTGTCTGTGTGTGTATGAGAGAGAGAGAGAGAGAGAGAGGGAGAGAGAAATACTGTGTGTGTGTGTGTTGTGAGTGTGTAGGTGTGTATATGTGTGTGAGGGAGCAAGGAAGCCTGGGCATGTATGTGTGTGTGTGTGTGTGTGTGTGTGTGTGTGTGTGTGAGGGAGAGAAAGAGAGGAAGCCCAGGTATATGTGTGTGCGTGTGTGTATGAGAGAGAGCGAGGAAGCCTGTGTGTATGTATGTGTGTGTGTGTATGAGAGACAAAAAGTCTGGGTGTGTGTGTGGGGGGGTATTTGTGAGACAGAGAAGAAGCCTGTGTGAATGTGTGTGTGTGGGTATTTGTGAGACAGAGAGAGGGGGGGGGGAATCCTGGGTATGTGTTTGTGTTAGAGATAGAGGAAACCTGAGTGTGTGTTTGGAGTGTGTGTGTGTAAAGGAATAAGAGTATGAGCATGAGAATGAGGAAGTTTTGGATTGTATGTGAAAGTGTGTGTGTGAAAGTGTGAAAACTTGTGTGTATGAGAGACAGACCATGTATTTTTGTGTATGTGAGAGAGAGGTAGTGAGGGTTTGTAAAAGAGAGTGAAGGAAGGATGTGTATGTGAGTAATAAAGGATGTGTTTGAGTGAGTGAGTGAGAGAGTGAGAGAGAGAGGGATCCTATGTGTTTGAGTGAGTAAGAGGGGGAATCCATGGGTGTGTATGTGAGAGAGAAAATGTGTGTATACATGAAAGAGAGAAGGGAAAATGTGTCCAACATCCCCAAACCATCTGCTAATCCATTACAATCTCAGGACATCTGAAAATCAAAAGTTCCCAGCTATGAAGAGTAGGTGATTTTTTAATTTTTGATAGGTTTAATCATTGGGTGTTATACCAGGAGGTCAATATTCAAAAGCCATCTAAATGGCAAAACCAGCATATATAGCCACTTATCCAGCTAGAATCTAGCCGGATAAGTACGGGGTGTTCCATGGAGAAGTATTTTTTGCCGCATAAGTTATTCAGCTAATGCCAATATTCAATGGTGGCTGAGCCACGAAGTGAATGAAAATGGACCCTGATATAATTGCTCTTTTGAAATATCTTTTGGTGTTTGGAACATTATTTTAGATTTTTTATGTTTTAAATGCTTGAATATTATTGTATGTTTTACCTGTTTTGAAATATTCTTTTTATTAATATGGCTTTACTATTATTGCTGTTTTATTTTTCTTTATTTTATTGTTTATTTTCTGTGGAATAGCAATGTTTCTGTTTTTCCATTGTTTCACTACATACAGAGTCTGGCTTGATGAGGTTTCTAGTTCAGTTTATGTTTTCAAATTTCTATTTATACTTTATGGTCTTTTAATTTATACAAGAGAGTGAAAGAGAGACGGAGCCAATGTGAGTGAGGGAGGATGTGTATGTGAGTCAGGAAGTATTTCTTCAGGGAGAGGGTGGTGGATGCCTGGAACGCCCTTCCGGAGGAAGTGGTGAAAACCAAAACTGTGAAGGACTTCAAAGGGGCGTGTGATAAACACTGTGGATCCATAAAGTCTAGAGGATGTGAATGAAGAGAAGAGGAATGGGGGTAGCTTGCAGGAATGACAGCTACTACCTAGAGATTAATACCCTTATTCAGTAAACATTCTCACTGTCAATGCGCCTCCAGCATTGCTCTATGCTTCAACAGCAAGAGGAAATGTGGTAAAAAGGATTTGCATTCACAAAAAAATGGGGAGTAGCTTGCTTGTTGTGGCGGTTACTACCCCAAACCAAATAAGTCTGATACTTCACTTTCAATGCATATCGAGCATAGCTCTCTGATTCAACAGCAGGGGGGAAAGACTGATACTTCACTTTCAATGCATATCTAGCAGAGCTCTCTGCTTCAATGGCAGTGGAGGAAGAGGAAAAGAGGATTTATATTCAGGCAACAAGGACTGAATTACATAGTCTGGGTAAACAAATAATTATGGGTGTAGCTTGCTTGTTATGGCGGTTACTACTCCATATCAATTAAGCCTGATACTTCACTTGGAATACATATCCAGCGCAACTCACTGCTTCAAAGGCAGGGGGGAATAAAGAAAAGAGGAATTATGTTCAGACAACAACCAATAAGGACTGAATGGCATAGGCTGGGTAAACAAATAAGCGTGGGAGTAGCTTGCTTATTGCAGCAGTTACTATCCCTAACCAATTAAGCTAGATACTTCACTTAGATGCAGCTCCAGCACTGCTTTCTACATCAATGGCGGGGTGGAAGGTAACTAGAACCAAAAAGGTACTAATAAGGGCCAAGAGTAACAGATAAGTATGAGAAAAAAAAAGTGTGAAAGCTTGCTGGGCAGACTGGATGGGCTTTTGGTCTTCTTCTGCCATCATTTCTATGTAATTCTGCATTTGGTGAAGTTCTGCCCATGTACTGCGCGTGTGATTGAGATGAGGTATTCTGGTAGCATGTAATATCTTTGTAGGGATCTAAAGCAGCTTGGCTTGTTCTGTTTTCCTAATAGGAGGTATATTGGTGTTTTAGGGTCTGGTGTAATATCTGCGCTATCACCTTTTCTTTCATAGGTAAGGCTGTTACTGTTTAAGTACTGGAACTTAGTGCTGCTTTGGTATGAAAGGTATACTATATTTTAATTCTAATTCAGTTTACTCATGGCTTTCTGAATGCCAAGTCCACTCCCAAAATAGGCCTAGTATCATAGAGGTTCCAAGTTGTTTTGCTTTTTTTGCAGGATTTTTCTGGTTAGCACACAGCAGTGCCTGTAAATATAATACAATGTGTAAATAATATTTTTACCTCAGAAAACTGAACTTTGAATGTTGTTTTTGTGTAAAATCATGATTTTTGTGTGTGGGGTGGACTGAGGGTATGGACAGGATTGAGGGGGGGGGGGAGGGGCACAAGGCTATAAGGTTTACCTAGGGTGCCTAATTCCCTTGCACTGGCCCCAGGCTCATTAAATTTAAATTTGTGAGACACCCAAGTGGTAATTGTTGGTACAAGCAGGCTGAATTTTTAGGATTGGATTCTTAATGACATTTCTAGTATGGAGAATTAGATCTGAGTGTCATTATTTATTTATTTATTTAAAAACTTTTCTATACCGTCGCTAAGTTATATACCATCGCAATGGTTTACAAATAGGCACATAGACTAAGGTAAGTAAATGTAGGATATCGTACATTCTAACAGGTGCCAATAAAGTTCGGTTACAATTTCATAAATAAAATCATTATTTGAGTAATGTTGGTCAAGTCCAGGTATATTATTGAGTTACTATCGCTTTGAGATATTACTTCTTAAATGTAGGATTGAGTAAATTCATTCTCATCTGCATTACCCTGTACTTTCATTCTCTACCCTCCACACTCTTTAGTGAAGGCTTTTTTAAAGAGCCATGTTTTTAGATTTTTCTTAAAAGTTTTGAGGTTATTCTGTAATCTGAGTTCAGGGGGCATCGTGTTCCATAGTATGGGCCCAGCCAATGATAAAGCCCTTTCTCTCACTTGGGTTAATTTTGCTGACTTTACTGAAGGGATTGTTAGCAGTGCTTTGTTTGCTGAGCAGAGGTTTCTTTGTGGGACGTGTACTCGTGTACTCGTAAGAAAGAAAGATACTGAAAGCTGTGGGAGGGATATCCCAGTAGTTAGAGCAGCAGGCTGGGAAAACCAGGGTTTAAACCCCACTGCTGCTCCTTGTGACCTTGAGCGAGCCACTCTATCCTACATTGCCTCAGGTACAACCTTAGTACTTGCTTCACTTAGGAGTTTTCCCCGTAGACACAAAATGGGAGAAACGCCTATCTGGCCCTCAGATTGTAAGCCCTGTGGGAATAGGGAAATATTTACAGAACTTGAATGTATTCTGCTTTGAAGTGCCAAAAAGCAGAATGTAAATAAATAAAAACAACAGAACACCCAGAGAATGGCTGTAGTAGCACTTGTTCAAAACGATTTTTCAAAATAACTAATTCATTTTGCAAATTGTACTCAAATATTGATTTTTCCCTGTGAGTGTCTCTTGTAAAATATTTGTATCTTTACATTTTTTTTTGTGTGCTTGTTTGATCCACTTTTTGTGTTCATGAGCATGAGGGAATGACTGCATTTTGCTCTCACCCCATGCGCTAGAACAGCAGGACCCTCAAGGGCCACGTGGCCAGTCTGGGTATCAGGCATTCACAGTGCAGGTGGATAAGCTGCAGACTCATTATTCATGCGTATTCGTTGTGGGATCTTCTGAAACCCAGACTGGTCACCACAAGGATTGAGAACTAAAACAAAACAAAACAAAAAAAGGATTAAATAAATAAACAACTACTTCTTTTCCCACATGTTGATGGATCAAAATTGCACACTTATTATGTTGGTCACTTTGGATGAAGATACCGAGCACGGGTGGAAAAAAATAAGTAGTCTAGAAAAGGACACAATGTGACCAGCTGCTTGACCATGGTGGGCACTTTTGAAAATGCAGCCCAGTATGTGTACTCTTCAAGTGTTATATGGTGCTATTTTACTTATCCCACTCTGCTACAAGCTGTATCTTTTACATTTGACATGGTTTTTTGTTTTTACAACTTACATTTTTTTCTTTTAGTATGTTAAAAACAATCCACACAGAATTTCAAAGAAATCAAATCTAAGCACTTAATTTAAATCTTAATTCATTATATTCCCAGTGCACGTGAAACACACACACATGTGAATGCAGAAGTAGAAAGGTTAAAAATCACACTTTCTTGAGCATTAGAGCAAGTGTATGTGTGTGTGTGTGTGATTGATCACTGCTTGAAACATGTTTGACTTAATTATGAATGAGCTTTAACTCAGGTTGAAGAAAGCTGCTGTGTTCACTGTTTCTTGTTCTCTTAGAAAAGGTCACTGTGTTGAAAAAGTAAAATTTATACAAAAGACATGTTATGTTACAATGTTACAATTTTAATTACAGTACTTTATTAAAAAACTATGAAGACCGATCTCTTGTGCAGTTAATTAATGCTTTGCCGTGCTGTAGGTAAGAATTTACTGATTTGAGTAGAAACAGACTCTTACACAAGTTGAAGCTGCGTATGATTTTTCTAAAGAAGCATTTTGCAGCTGGCTGGTACAGGAAGTTTATAAAAAAGAAAGAACCTGTGAGCTTAAAATTTGTATTGCTGTTGTTGGGGGAGGTTTCTATTTTGTTCACTATTGATAGGTTTTGCAGGATTATCTGTATGTAACAGAAATGCCTGTAAATAGTTTTCAGATTTACTGCAATGGGCACAGTATGCACTGTGCTGAACATACTATAGGAAGAGATGGGTGTTTAAATAGTAAATGGTAGCATTAATGCTTGCTTTGGTGGGAGAGCCAGGTGACAGAGAAAACCCTTCAGCAGCAGTGCTAATTTTCCCATAGTGCTTGGGTTGCAAATTTGCCAAGAAACGCAGTGAATCAGTGGAAAATGCATAGGGTACCTTTCTTAAGAAAAGACTGCTGATCATGGGAAAACATTGCTTAAAAACTGCTGTCCTGCAATTCCTTCCTTTAAGACTCTATTCCCTCTAAATCATGTCAGGGAGGATGCCATATTATAGTGAATATCAAACTGGGACAGAAAGAGAACGTTCTTAGTATGAGAGTATGAACGTCCGTATAAAGAAGTGCAACATGCCCTTGGAAAGCTGTCTCTATGCCGGAACAGGAATTTTTATGGTTACAATCCATTGAAACAAACTAAAATTAGATTGACCACAAAATAGTACACAGTAATTACTGCATAATTACTGCTGTATTTTCTTCCTGGGCTGAGGGTGCCATGCAGCGTGTTTAATAAATCAGATTACTTTCCAATGCATTTGTCCAGGAGCCACTGCTGGGCCCCCTGTTAATCATCAGTGTTGACTTGTCAGACTACCTAGGCCATGCCCCGTATGTTCTCCAACAGAAATATACAAAACAGCTAGGAATCAAAAGAAACAATCTCAGCAAACATTTTAAAAGCACACACTTTATTGCCTTTGGATCTTAGCTCAGTGGTTATGATTTAGGGAAACAGCACCCTGGCGGAATAATTTTTACAGCCCAATTGCTTGTTGCAAGCACATGCTTATATATATATATTCAATGTACAATGAATGTAGGGTGCACACAATGGTATACATTTGAGGTTATTTTATAAATATATTTATATATTTGCTTTGTTTTTCATCTTTACTCCAGGCAAGTCAACAGATTCCAGAACGGGCTCCTTATGTTTGATTATTAGCAATTTCAGAACACGTGAGAAAGGTCTAAAAATTTAACGTACAATACTACCTTTGGATAATTCTTTTATTGAGCCAATAAAAGGCAGCACAACCTAAAAGATCCTGGAATCTATTTTTCCCCAGGACCAGTGTGGATATTTCTACTCTGCACAACAGTACCACCAATGCTTTTTGTATATAATGTTTGCAGCTGAAGACCTAGAGCAATGTGGAATTTCAACCAGTTCTCTCATTTTTCAGCCAGGTACTATGCACTGGAAGGCTGTAAAAAATGCCTTGAAGGTGATGTAGTTTATTTGATTGATTTTCTGTATTTTAATGCAGTACCTCAAGCCAGTGTTTATCCTTGGGATATATGACTATGCAGTATTTCACTGTAGGGACCTCTTGGATTCCACACTAAAAGTTATGTCTTTTATTATAGGTACAATAATAGCATCATTCGGACATACAGCCACCTCAGCTCGTGTGAGCTTGGGACGGGGGTGGTCCTAGAAGGGCTGACCTCACGGTAAGGGAAGCCACGTGGTCGCCCAGGGCACTGTGAGGCCAGGGGCACTGCAGTCACCTCACTGCTCAGATCGCCAGACTGGAAGCTGATGCACTATAACGCTCCCTTTCTCCTGCTGTGCGGCACTAGCCCATGATGGGGCCCAAACAAGTGCGGGGGGATTCAGCTGCTGAGAGGAAAGGAAACGCATGAAAATACCCGGAATCAGGGGAGGGGAAAGGAGATGTTCTTTTTTTTTTTGTTTGTTTACATTTGACATTTAGGGGTGGTAGGGGGTAGGGAAAGGGAAACTGTACATGGGATGATGGGGGGGGGAAGGAAGAGCTACATGGAAAGAAAACTCACAATATGGGGTGAGGGATAGGGGAAAGAAAGACCGAATATGGGGTGGTACTGCAGGGGACAGGAAAAGGAAGACCTACATGGGGTGGTGGTGATGGGGAAACGGGGAAAACAAGACCTATATAGGATGTAGTGGGGAGGGCAGAAAGAGGGAGACATAACATATGGGGTGGTGGGTGACCGGGGGGGGGGGGTGGGCAGGAAAAAATACTATACATGGGGTGGTGGAAGAGACAGGGAAAGGGACCCTTACATGAGGTGATAGCAGTTGGGGGTGTCAGGGAGAGGGAGACCTACATGGGGTGATAGTGCTGGTGACGAGGAATAGGAAGATGGGGTGATGTGTGTGTGTGCATGTGTGGGGAGACCGTACATAGTGAGGAGGTATTGAGTGGGGGATAGGATAGGGGGAGTGAGAGACGACTTGGATGGGCACATAAAGTGGGAGAGAAGGATCCTGGATAGACGGAGAAAACCCAAGATAAGAAAGAAGAAGGAGACTGAATGGATAAGGGGGTGGAAGAGGAAAAAAAAGAGAGAAAGGGAATGAGGAGAAAAAAAAGGGAGGGAGGATGAGAAAGAATGCATAGAGTCGGCCCTGGGTCATAGAGGGGACTAGAAGTCTATAGAGGGAACAATAGCAAGTTCCTTGAAGGGCATGCAGAAAGGAAGTGAGAGCAGGCAGGGCCAGATGAAGACATGCCGAGAACCCTAATTTATCACAAGTTTAAGAGGCTCCATAGCATCACCAAAGGAAAAAAAGTTAGTACTCTCTTTGTTTCTAGAGACCCTAAAATGTAGCTTGTGTAGCTTGTGCTTAAATCTGGTGCTATGAGCAGGAGCTTTCCACCCTAAAAGACAGCAATGCTCTGGTTCGAGAGGAGGAGGAGAGCACTTCAGAAGGCATTACTGCTCGGCCTTCCCCATAGCAAGTTCTACAAAAATGCGGCAGCACGTGTTTTAACCGGAACAAAAAAGTGTGAGCATATTACTCCCATACTTATCTCTTTACATTGGTTGCCCATAACATTCCGTGTGCAATATAAGGTAGCATGTATCTTGCATAAGATAATATACGGAAATAACACAGAATGGCTTAACTCCTCAATACACCTACATGTCCCACAAAGAGACCTTCGATCTAGCAACAAGGGTCTCCTTTCTGTACCAACGATCAAATCAGCAAGACTCAGCGAGGTTCGGGACAGAACGATTTCCATAGCAGGCCATAAGTTCTGGAACACATTGCCAACCCAATTAAGACAGCAAACAGATATCAAGAAATTTAAAATCGATTTAAAAACATGGCTATTTATATGTGCGTATACGGAGTCATGACAAGTAAACTAGCAAGTTCTACATTGCAAACCTCTTTTCTGTTTACTAATTTTATACTATTTTAATGATATTTGAGTCCATTTTATTGAATGTGTGCTTAGTTACTGATTTAATAATGTTTCAGTGTTATTTTAGAGTAATTTAATGCTACCTATGCTTTTATGGTACTAATTTGTTATTATTTATATTTATGATATTATTGTATTTTCATTTTAGCTGTACACCGTTGTGAAGGTTTTATTACTGATGTGATGGTATAAAAAACCCAAATAAACTATAAACTATAAACGAGAAGTTGGAGCAGGAACGGGAAGACACAGAGTGGGGCCAGGAACACACGGAGCAGGAGCAGGAACACACGGGCAGGATGAAGACCACACAGAGCAGGATCAGGAACACATAAGAACATGCCATACTGGGTCAGACCAAGGGTCCATCAAGCCCAGCATCCTGTTTCCAACAGTGGCCAATCCAGGCCATAAGAACCTGGCAAGTACCCAAAAACTAAGTCTATTCCATGTTACCGTTGGTAGTAATAGCGGTGGTTATTATCTAAGTCAACTTAATTAATAGCAGGTAATGGACTTCGCGTCCAAGAACTTATCCAATCCTTTTTTAAACATAGCTATACTAACTGCATTAACCACATCCTCTGGCAACAAATTCCAGAGTTTAATTGTGCATTGAGTGAAAAAGAACTTTCTCCGATTAGTTTTAAATGTGCCACATGCTAACTTCATGGAGTGCCCCCTAGTCTTTCTATTATCCGAGAGTAAAAAAAGATTCACATCTACCCGTTCTAGACCTCTCATGATTTTAAACACCTCTATCATATCCCCCCTCAGCCATCTCTTCTCCAAGCTGAAAAGTCCTAACCTCTAGTCTTTCCTCATAGGGGAGCTGTTCCATTCCGTTTATCTCCCTCATCTCCATCCCCCTCCTCATATTCCATTCCGTTTATCCCCCTCCTCATCTCCATCGCCCTCCTCATATTCCGTTTTCCCCCTCCTCATCTCCTCCAACCAAGACAACCCACTGCCACAGACCAACCTCAACTCCCAGCTCACGCATACCCACGTAAGAGATCTCGGGGTTCTACTCGACAACCGCTTAAACCTAAAGAAAATGATCAACACCACAACCAAAGATTGCTTCTACAGACTTCAGGTTCTAAAAAGACTCAAGCCTCTACTCTTCTTCCATGACTTCAGAACAGTTCTGCAAGCCTTGATATTCGCTAAAATAGACTACTGCAGCGCTCTCCTCCTGGGCCTCCCCAGCTCTACCACCAAACCGCTACAATTGATACAGAACCCTGCGGCAAGAATCCTGACCAACACTAACCGTGGAGAACACATCTCCCACCCTCCGTAACCTACACTGGCTCCCAGTGAAATACAGAAGCCTTCACAAATCACTCACTTTAATCCACAAATCCATCCACAATCACCTGCATCTGGACCTTGAATTCCCTCTCAATCTCCATTTCTCCAACAGACTGACTAGAGAAGTAAATAAAGGAACCCTACAGGCCCCACCTACAAAAGCCACATACCTCGACCAAAGATCGATCCTTCTCGACAGCAGGCCCAGCTATTTGGAACAACATCCCACCCGACCTTAGAATGGAACCCTGCCTCTTTACATTTAAGAAAAAACTTAAGACCTGGCTTTTCCGCCAAGCCTTCTCAGATCCCCCTGATACACACTAGACGACAGAACATCCGTTCATGAACAATTGATCTCCACACCCCCTTCAAGCTCGGTATAAGAGCCTCCCCAGACTCAGTAATTGTTTATACTATTTATTTTCTACTTTCTTAGCCTTTCTTTCCAGCAGTCTTTGCTTCCAAGTTTATTATCCCTGTTGAATGTAACTTTGATCTTCCTGTTGAAACTATTGTGTTTTGTTGCAGTTCCCCAGTTCGATGTAAACCGATCTGATATGGTCTTTCAACCATGAAGGTCGGTATAGAAAAGTGTTAAATAAATAAATCATTTTGGTAGCCCTTCTCTGTACCTTCTCCATTGCAATTATATCTTTTTTGAGATGCGGCGACCAGAATTGTACACAATATTCAAGGTGCGGTCTCACCATGGAGCGATACAGAGGCATTATGACATTTTCCGTTTTATTCTCCATTCCCTTTCTAATAATTCCCAACATTCTGTTTGCTTTTTTGACGGCCGCAGTACACTGAACCGATGATTTCAATGTGTTATCCACTATGACGCCTAGATCTCTTTCTTGGGTAGTAGCACCTAATATGGAACCTAACATTGTGGAACTATAGCATGGGTTATTTTTCCCTATATGCATCACCTTGCACTTGTCCACATTAAATTTCATCTGCCATTTAGATGCCCAATTTTCCAGCCTCACAAGGTCTTCCTGAAATTTATCACAATCTGCTTGTGATTTAACTACTCTGAACAATTTTGATCATCTGCAAATTTGATTACCTCACTCGTCGTATTTCTTTCCAGATCATTTATAAATATATTGAAAAGTAAGGGTCACAGTACAGATCCCTGAAGTACTCCACTGCCCACTCCCTTCCACTGAGAAAATTGTCCATTTAATCCTACTCTCTGTTTCCTGTCTTTTAGCCACGAAAGGCTATCGCCACCTATCCCATGACTTTTTACTTTTCCTAGAAGCCTCTCATGAGGAACTTTGTCAAATGCCTTCTGAAAATCCAAATACACTACATCTACTGGTTCACCTTTATCCACATGTTTATTAACTCCTTCAAAAAAGTGAAGCAGATTTGTGAGGCAAGACTTGCCTTGGGTAAAGCCATGCTGACTTTGTTCCATTAAACCATGTCTTTCTATATATTCTGTGATTTTGGTGTTTAGAATACTTTCCACTATTTTTCTTGGCACTGAAGTCAGGCTAACCGGTCTGTAATTTCCCGGATCTCCCCTGGAGCCCTTTTTAAATATGGGGGTTATATTAGCTATCCTCCAGTCTTCAGGTACAATGGATGATTTTAATGATAGGTTACAAATTTTTACTAATAGGTCTGAAATTTCATTTTTTAGCTCCTTCAGAACTCTGGGGTGTATACCATCTGGTCCAGGTAATTTACTACTCTTCAGTTTATCAATCAGGTCTACCACATCTTCTAGGTTCACCGTGATTTGGTTCAGTCCATCTGAATCATTACCCATGAAAACCTTCTCCAGTACGGGTACCTCCCCAACATCCTCTTCAGTAAACACCGAAGAAAAGAAATCATTTAATCTTTCCGCAATGGCCTTATCTTCTCTAAGTGCTCCATTAAGCCCTCGATCATCTAACGGTCCAACTGACTCCCTCACAGGCTTTCTGCTTCGGATACATTTAAAAAGGTTTTTACTGTGAGTTTTTGCTTCTATGGCCAGCTTCTTTTCAAATTCTCTCTTAGCTTTTCTTATCAATGTCTTACATTTAACTTGCCAACGTTTATGCATTATCCTATTTTCCTCTTTTGGATCCTTCTTCCAATTTTTGAATGAAGATCTTTTGGCTAAAATAGCTTCTTTCACCTCCCCTTTTAACCATGCCGGTAATCGTTTTGCCTGCTTTCCACCTTTCTTAATGTGTGGAATACATCTGGATTGTGCTTCTAGAATGGTATTTTTTAACAATGACCACGCCTCATGCACACTTTTTACTTTTGTAGCTGCTCCTTTCAGTTTTTTTCTATTTTTCTCATTTTATCAAAGTTTCCCTTTTGAAAGTTTAGCATGAGAGCCGTGGATTTGCTTACTGTCCCCTTTCCAGTCGTTTATTCAAATTTGATCATATTATGATCACTATTGCCAAGCGGCCCCACTACCGTTACCTCTCTCACCAAATCTTGTGCTCCACTGAGAATTAGATCTAAAATTGCTCCCTCTCTCGTCGGTTCCTGAATCAATTGCTCCATAAAGCTATCATTTATTCCATCCAGGAACTTTATCTCTGTAGCATGTCCCGATGATACATTTACCCAATCAATATTGGGGTAATTGAAGTCTCCCATTATTACCGCACTACCAATTTGGTTAGCTTCCCTAATTTCTCTTAGCATTTCACTGTCAGTCTCACCATCTTGATCAGGTGGACGGTAGTATACTCCTATCACTATAGTCTTCCCCGACACACAAGGGATTTCTACCCATAAAGATTCAATTGTGCATTTAGTCTCATGCAGGATGTTTATCCTGTTGGACTCTATACCATCCCAGACATAAAGTGCCACACCGCCTCCTGGGTGCTCCTCCCCGTCATTGCGATATAATTTGTACCCCGTTATAGCACTGTTGGAGCAGGATGAAGACCACATGGAGCAGGAACAGGAAAACATGAAGCAACGAGCAGTTCAGAGAAGAACAGGACCTATTGCCAAGGCAAGGAAAGGATGGCAAGGCAGGGTCTATACACCTACTTTGCCTGCCATCATCTCTGCAGGCCAGGGGGACCTCCCTGTAGCTGGCCCTTTAAATAGAGGTGGAGTCACGTGCGCGTGTGTGCGCTAGAAGGCCCGGCCATGTCAGTGTCGGGTGCAGCGCGTTTTCAGGCATGCCGAGGCGGCAGAAGCTGGCGACGGGGGCCGGCGAAGGATGGGGCCGGCGCGCGTCCTCGGCATCCCGGGATAAAGAGACCCTGCTGCATGGGTCCGTGGCCGGGGCGCCTAACACCATCAGTTTGGGGAGGAGCAGAAGTCACCGAGATCCCCAACAGCTATCTCCAAGATCTTGGCAACTAATGTCATTGATCCAAAAAGGTCAGATAGAATTATTCAAAGTAATACTCTTTCCATGGAAGGAAAGAGAGCTGATGAATTCCCCCAAGGAAGTACAATGTGTAATAAATGGAGTGTTTGGATTATTCTCCCACAAGATGTAAGATCATTACTATTGAAGAAGTTTACTTTCAATCAAATTGGACATGAAATTCCGCACGGCAGGTACTAGTTCCACAGTGGAAACCTGGTTTCTGATGGCATCATCAGTAGATCTCTGAAGCTTAGCTGTCCCCTGATAGGAAACCTCTCCCCTCAAATCCCGCCTTTCCAGTATGGACAGAGGAAAGGGGATTACTGTGATACCAAAATTCCAAAGCAGTGCTATCTGTTGCATTCAGGTTGGAGAGGGGGTTCTTCATATGTTCCCGTCCTCATTAATAATCTGCTACCACTGAGATTTCCTTGCAACTAGGGCCACTAATGGCCCCCAGATGTTTCTCTCACTTTGGAAGAGGTGGGTTACATCCACAAGGACACAAAACGAAACAACAAATATCATTGTGATTTCACTGTCACATAAAAAGAATGAGGGCACTTGCTTGTTCGTTACCCTAACTTTCTTTGACTCTTTTACAATTCCCTGAAATAGGTCTTGAAAATCCAACCAACCATCTCTTTTGGTTCCAATGTCAGCCTGAATTGACGTGTAGGTATTCTGGACCACTCCAGATCCTACTAATTACATTTCACTAATCATAGCTGTACTAGAATAATTAAAGTCAGACACTGAACGTTCCTCAAAGGAGCATCCGTTTTTATTGCTTGGAAGGGCTATGGAATAACACTTATTAGAAAGTACTGCCGGGCTGTTTTCTTCTCATTAAATACAACCTGAAGGGACTGAGAATTATAACCAGAAATGAAACAAAGACTGTGCATGAATGTATATAAAATTAATCATTAACAAACACACCTGCAATATTTAAAATCCCAGTGTTTAAATCACTTGATATTTGTTAACTTGCAAATTGTAGCCCTGAAAACTATTCTTGCTGATCTCTGATCAAGGTTAATTGTTTTCAGTTTTTATGTTCTGGTTATATCTTTTTTTTCCTTGGGAGAGCTTTTACTATGTGGCACATGAAGACTTCATTGATTTTTTTTAAACTATTAATCTGAAGCTTGAGAGTATAATATTGAAAGATGGTTAAGACTGGTCAATTTTATACTGAATACAAATTTCACAACTTAAGGATCGCTGTTTTTCATCAAAGAAGGCAAATGGCATCGATATAGGTGGAGGGAAAAAAAAAGGCATTAGTGTTCACTAATGAGTCAAGCCTCTATGAATTCAGACCATAAAGGGAACTAAAGTTGAAACTGTATCTGCCACTAGGCTTAGGGTCAGCCCCAATAAGTTCATCCAATCCACTGTGAAACCTGATAGTCTCTTTCCAGTCAAGAAGAATGCTACAAGCCAAATGCATTGAAATAGGATTTTATGAAAACCAGAAGAGATGCAACTCGTTAAAGTTGACTTGGATGGTGTTGCGAAATTACTGCAGCTATAGTTATGTAGCCCGGGAAAACTACATACATGCAGAATAATAATTTTAAAAAAATTAATTCTAAAAAGCTCTATTGGTGATGGTCTCCTTGCTCGCTTTTTGATTCTGTCTAAAATTTTATGGCACCTGTAGCACTTTCACATCATCTGCTGGGAGTGTGCTGTCTTCACTTGCAATGAACTGATGAGAGAAGTCAGATTGAAAAATGAGCTGTGAGTTTAAGTGGAGGCATCAGTCAAAGCGTTCTGCACCTTACGTTTCTAATGTTACACCAAACTTGGAGGGCCAGTGTATAAAAAAAATAAGTCACTAAATATTATGTGCAGCTTCAGAGCAAGCCAAAGTGGTCTTGAATTATTTTGATCATTGACCTCCCTGGGGCAGGACAGTTAAGAGGAGCGGCTGATCAGACTGCAAAGCCTCTTGGGGTGGAAACTATGACCGAAACGCACGAGTGGAAAAGCCAGGAAGAGTATCGTTCTCCTCCGACCATGCCAGTGGTAGGGGAAAAAAGGACCGGGGGGGGGGGGGTCTTAGTGGAGGGGATGAGGAAGAGAGGGGCAGGGTTCAGGGTGGGGGTGGACAGAATGCAAATATGCTTGCTCTCCGCAAGTCTAAAATACCTAGTTATGGCTCTGCCCTAGGTTGAGACAAAAAAGAAATACAATTAGAATGGTGTAGATTTTTTATTTTTTTTTTTTGCTTTGGCCAAAATAAATGTGTTTATGAAAAGCATGATTGGAACCATAAGTCAGTCATAATGGATATTTAAAAAACAAAACAAAACAAAACAAAAAAACCTCACCCCATTTGTGCCTGTTTTATCACTAAAATACTTGAAAACGGTTGATTAGTTAGCAACTATTTAAAGTTTACCATGCCTCATTTCTTAAATGTCGCTACAAGTACAAAATTCTACAAATTCCTGAAGCAGTACTTTAATGGTGGGGGCCATCTTTCTTCCTTAACCATTGTCCTGTATCCATTCCACTGCACTCATTATTCTGCAGACCAAAAGTACTAATTGCACACTTAAATATATTGGTTAAAGAATGTGCAGAAGAATTTCTTTCACATTATAAAGTATTAAGGGACAGTCAGCCACACACTCTTAACCCCTAATTCTGGTAGTAGTGTCAGCAGGGGGGGAGAAGGCTGGTCCCTGCACAACCTTTTGCAAATTAATAAAAAAATAATTTAAAGCACCTATGAATGGCAAACCTGCAGGTGCGTTACAATAAACTATGTGCTATTGCGGGTATCTCTTGCTATGTATGCCACAGCTTGCACATTACACTTCCCAGAAACACAGTGACACTCCTATGAAAAGAGATACCATCAGCAGCACACATTAATTAGATACATTCAAAATCTTTGTACAACTACAATGGATTGCCTAGAGTGTCGGAACAAACAGATCTATTTTTGATTGAGTAGAATACGAACAGCTTTGGGCTATTAACTATTGATACAGTGATAGCAATATATTCTGTTAATGGCAAACCAAACCAAGTGAAAAGTGGCAATTAACATTATAATCTTATTTTTAATTCACGTTTTGCATGTTTTGATAGGAGTGTGCCCTGATAGTTCCCAGCTCGTAATCTCATGGAAGAGTTAGGAAATGCCTACTCAGGTGGTCACTGCTTCCTACATATAGACATTATCCTTCCATTATTTTACTTATACTATGTGAGAGCCATCTTTCTACTCTATGGCACTTCGTGTCTAAGAAGGTGGCGACCTTTTGTACATTTTAAAAACAGCATGCTAGGCTATAAGACTTTGTCATGCATGTTTGAACAGTATGAAGAGGTAATACCAGGACTGTGCTAAAATTAGCAACCCCCATGGATTTTAATGAGGGAAAATCACATAGTTTGCCATAAATGACAAAAAAGTAACTCCTACCTTTGACCAGGTAATACATTTTTATCAAGACCGTCATCTGTCATAACCACTCTTGCAAACCAGCCTGAAGTAAAAGGGCCAAGCAGTGGAGGGAGGGGGATAATTTCTTCCCCCTCCCGCAAACGTTCCATTAAAATAGGTAACATCCTCTGCATCAGCCTCTCCCCCCAACACCATTACGAGCTCCATAGCCCCCATCAGGAAGTTCCACCCTCCCAGCCACTCCTCCACAAGATCATGCTCCCCTTCATCATCAAGTACCTGGAACTCCATGCAAAGATCTCAGATTCCTCCTCATGGCAACGTTCCCCCTTCCCCACCTACATGACTGTAATCCTCTATCCTCTTCCTGCCTTCCCTCCCCCAGAATACAATTCCTACCATTCTGGAGTGTCACCCATGTTCACTGGTGAGAGATTTCCTCATGGCACCACTGCAGCTGCCGATTGACACCCTACCAGTGCCATTCAGCAACTGCGGTGCTGGAGGCCAGGGGGGGCTCTCGCATTGCTCTAGCTCAGTGGCTCCCAAACCTCTCCTAGGGGATCCCCAGCCATCGGGTTTTCAGGATATCGGCAATGAATATGCATGAGATAGGTATGCATGCAACAGAGGCACTGTTTGCAAACCTATCTTGTGCGTATTCATTGCCGATATCCTGAAAACGCAGGGTATCTGCTCTAGCTGATGAAGATGGGGGAACCCTCCTGAATGGTAAGGATTTATTCTGGAAGTTGTGGGGGTCTTCTGCCACAACAGGGGAGGCGGTGTGCCTTGAAGAGCTCTGGGCATTTGGTGGTGCTGGGATTGGCAGGGCTTGATTATATAGTGGGAATTGGGTTGTAATGGTACTGTGGGGGCTTGATGTGGATGCTGTGAGAGTGTGTGGGGGGGTGGGGGGGTGGTAGTGGAGGGGTGGTGGGCTTAGGCTATGTTGAAAATTGGTGCAGAGACCCTAGGTAAAAAAAAAAAAAAGCACAGTCTTTCTCAATGTGGACAATTGGAAAATTGCCCACCCACATACATAATAGAAAGACTAGGGTGCACTCCATGAAGTTAGCATGTGGCACATTTAAAACTAATCGGAGAATAGTTCTTTTTTACTCAACGCACAATTAAGCTCTGGAATTTGTTGCCAGAGGATGTGGTTAGTGCAGTTAGTATAGCTGTGTTTAAAAAAGGATTGGATAAGTTCTTGGAGGAGAAGTCCATTACCTGCTATTAAGTTCACTTAGAGAATAGCCACTGCCATTAGCAATGGTTACATGGAATAGACTTAGTTTTTGGGTACTTGCCAGGTTCTCATGGCCTGGATTGGCCACTGTTGGAAACAGGATGCTGGGCTTGATGGACCCTTGGTCTGACCCAGTATGGCATTTTCTTATGTTCTTAAGTGTAAATCTGAATCACGTAACAAAGTAACAAATACATTTTCACAGAAGCATTTTAAAACACAATAACATTTTTCCAAGTAGGTACAAAGTCATGTTCCATTGACTTGGAATGCAAGGTAATCCTTCTGCACAGTTATAATGTCTGCCAAACCGAATTTGAATTTTGACCAGTCCTGAGTTTAGTTTACATCTTGGAATTTTCTGTTGGATTAGAAAGGCAGGCCTGCCCACTATTATATATCCTGTACACTAGTATACCGGCCTGGCAGGGTAAGGTGGGTGGATGCAGGCTCAGTGTGCTGCTGGTGAACCCCCAATGGAGACGTGGGGTGTGAAATTCTCAATCACATGCATGCACTTATTAACTTGAATATGCAAAATTAAGAGTGGGGAGGCGGCAGGAATGTGATCAGAAAGCAGGTATGTGCACCGCTGACACCTTGAGACTGGACAGACGGGATGCTCCATATAGAGAGAGAGCCTTTCTTTCACACGAGAAAAAAAGGCTCGCTCCCCACTGTTTCCCCCATTGGGAAACGTCTCATGACAGTGGTCAGTAAAATACCGACTGCGATCTTACCCTTGCCATTCGCTTGTCCATATACGTCCGGGCCTCGTGTCTGAATCCCATGTATATGGTTCAGTTTGGTTTGCTGTCACCTCTAGAACCAAAGTCCCCTTTGAATACTATAGATAGGATTGAAATTGATTTGGATTTCACAGCGGAGTCTACTTCGCCTCTAATCATAGTAGATTTTTTCACTTAAACAAAACAAAACAAAACATCTATGAAGATATAATCTTTTTATCCTTCATTCTCTAGCATTGGGAAAGCCAGATTATTTCAATTAAGAGGCTGTCACTGGCAATTGCAAGCAACCTTTCTTCAGAGTTCATTGTGGTAGTGCAGTTTTAAGTTTCTCAGTGCCTCTGTCAGGATCTAATTTTCAAGGCACTGTTGCCATGGTAACGATTTAGAATTTTAATCCAGCACTAAAGGTCAAGACAGGTCACCAGTTTCAGTTCCACTTCAATCTTGGAATAAAAAAACCACACCAAAAAAAAAAAGGAGCCAAGCTAAAGGTCTGACATAACAAAAAAATCAATCCACAATGCAATGAAATTTGAAAATATATGATTCATATCAGCATTCAAATTTGTCTGGAACTAAATTTACGATAAACCAAATATGGTGTGCACTGATTTAAATTTCTAGTGGTCCATATTTCCTAAGAATGTCCAGACTTGAATTTAATTAATTTATTATGATATAGAAACTCCTCAAATAGTTAAAAAAAAAAAAGACCTGCTATGCTAGATAGAAATTTCCATGCGTTATGCAAGAAAATCTTTCAATACTTGGAATATTATGGGTTAGAGATGGAGATCAAGCAAAAATAGGTGAAAATAACCCAATGACATGCCTGTCTGCCTTCCAGTGAGTTTGCTCTCAGCATCTTTAGTGTTTGTCCAAAGCTTTAACTGCCTGGAATGTTTGGAGGTAAAAAAGAAATAGACAAACAAAACTTGGGGGCAAAATGCAATGCAAAACATTTGCCCCATTGGGCTTTTAATACAGGATTTTCTTTTCCCAGAATTTGCAGGAAATTAACATCTTGGATAAGTTATTTGCTATTTCAAAACTGTGCAAACAAAACTGACTTGCAGACTTTAAGCAGTTTTTAAAACTAAAAAAAAGGTCTAGTTTTGCCTCATACTCTTACCATACTGAGGTCCACATTCAGCCACTGTGCAGCTTATCTGGCTAACTAGAGCTGTATGTTCAGTGGTGCAGCTGCACCGCTGAATATACCCAGCTAGCTTAAAGTTAGCCAGTTTAATTGTATCCATCTAACTTTAGGACAGCCCTATGGCCTGACAAGAGTTGGCTGGATAATTAAGCTGGCTAACTCTGAATATCGAGCCAACTCAACTCCTCTCAGATCCACCCATTCTCCACTACTAACCTAGCTGGTTAAAAACTTAGGGCCAGATTCATTGAAAAATTGGATTTTTACCTGCTAATTTTCATTTCTGTAGTACCACAGATCAGTCCAGACTCCTGGGTTTTTGCCTCCCTGCCAGCAGATGGAGACAGACAACGTTTCACTGCCACTGCCACATAACCCAGTGTGCCACCTGAAGTTCCTCAGTTTTGACCTGTACCCAAGTCAAAATAACAGCAACAACTAGGGATTTGCATTCGTTTCATATGTTTCATACATTTCATATTACATGCTTGTATAGGAAACGTATGAAACGGATGAAACAAATGCACATCCCTAGCAACAACCATAAATTTCTAAGCAAACCTGTAAGCAAACTCCCTCTTATCCAACAATCCGGAAGAAGGTGAAGTTGTCCAAAAAGGCAATGGAAAACTCTTTTCCCAAATTTAACATAAGGGATCAGCACTGAAAACCTCCAACTCTGTCCTATATACAAAGCAACAGTACATGTGGCGAACTCTCCCCCCCAGTAAATAGGTGGGTCTCTGCACTGATCTGTGGTACTACAAGAACGAAAATTAGCAGGTAAGAACCAATTTTCCTTTCCCTTTATGTCCGGATTCCTGGGATGTTCCTATGCTCCCCTTAACTTGGATAGAACTTGGAGAATTCCGCTTGTAGAATGCTCTCACCAAAGCACATGGAAGCCGGAGCCCCGACTCCCAAGGGATAACACCTAACAAAAGTGTGCAACGACTTCTCTGTAGCTATTCAGCAAATTTCATGTGGAGACACATTTTGTGACTCAGCCCAGGAAGTTGCCAGAAAACGCATTGAGTGCACCCCTAAACTCCCTGGCAGCCACCACACAATTGTAGCATTATATGCCTTACTTCCCTTCTTTGGACCATCCACAGTACAAGAGGTGGTTCAATCTACAAAGAGGTGATATGATCTACGGAAATCATACGTGACCTTTAGATACCTCAATAAAGCATGCCTCCCAGCTAAGAGCCTAAGCTCCCTCATGTGAGGCATAGAGAAATTCAAATCCAGAAAATCTGGAAACTCTACAGTCTAACTGAGACTATCTCAGGCAGAAAAGAAGGCACCATTTATAAAGCTACCCCCAAATCCGACATCAGGTAGGAAGGGATCTTGACACGGCAGCACCTGGAACTCCAAACTTCTCCTGGCTTGAACAAATAGCCACCAAGAAAACGACTTTAAGAGTCAAGCCCTTAACTGTAGCTCTCTTTAGTGATTCAAACCAAACTCTCTTTAGTGGTTCAAACTGAGCCTCCTACAAGCCTCTAAGGACTAGATTCAAAGATGGACAAATGTTCCACACCCGAGGAAGCAAATTTTTAGCTCCCTGAAGGAACTGTATAATATCGGGATGTGCAGACAGAAGATATAGAAACATAGAAATGACGGCAGAAGAAGACCAAATGGTCCATCCAGTCTGCCCAGCAAGCTTTCACACTTTTTTTTTTCATACTTTTCTGTTACTCTTATCCCTTTAAATAACTTTTTTGGTTCTATTTCCCTTCCACCCCCACCATCGTAGACAGCAATGCTGGAGCTGCATCTGAATGAAGTATCCAGCTAATTGGTTTGGGGTAGTAACCGCTGTAATAAGCCAGCTTCTCCCACGCTTGTTTATCCAGCCTGAGAATTCAGTCTGTGTTGGTTATTTGAATATAAATCCTCCTTTCATTCCCCCTGCCATTGAAGCAATGGGCTGCGCTGGATATGTATTCTAAATGAAGTATCAGGCTTGATTTGGGGTAGTAACCGCCGTAACAAGCAAGCTACACCCATGCTTATTTGTTTTACCTAGACTATGTAATTTAGTCCTTGTTGGAAGATGTCTGAATATAAAACATCTTTTCTTCATTCCCCCTGCCGTTGAAGCAGAGAGCTATGCTGGATATGCATTGAAAGTGAAGTATCAGGCATTTTTGGTTTGGGGGAGTAACCGCCTTAACAAGCAAGCTACTCCCCTGCTTTTATGTGGATGCTAATCCTTTTTTCCATGTTTCCTCTTGCCGTTGAAGCATAGAGCAATGTTGGAGTCACATTAACCCTGTGTATGTTTATTGAATAAGGATATTCATCTCCAGGTAGTAGCCGTCATCCCCGCAAGCCACCCCCATGCCTCTTCTCTTCATTCACATCTTCTAGACTTTATTGATCCACAGTATTTATCCCACGCCCCTTTGAAATCCTTCACAGTTTTGGTCTTCACCACTTCCTCCGGAAGGGCGTTCCAGGCATCCACCACCCTCTCTGTGAAGAAATACTTCCTGACATTGGTTCTGAGTCTTCCTCCCTGGAGTTTTAAATCGTGACCCCTGGTTCTGCTGATTTTTTTGCAACGGATAAGGTTTGTCATTGTCTTTTGATCATTAAAACCTTTCAAGTCTCTGAAAGTCTGTATCATATCACCCCTGCTCCTCCTTTCCTCTAGGGTGTACATATCCTTACATCTTACCCCATAGATAAACTAATGTCACTACCTGGACTCTCGGAGAGTTAAAGGCCAGTCCCTTGACCATAATTTTTCTGTAGAAAAGCCAAAATATGCCACACCATAGCCTGAACAGGCTGAGGCTGCACTCTGTCAACAGCACATCAGGACTCGAAGATCCTCAACATTCATACATAGCTCAAGGATGTAGAAGGTCACCTAGCCTGCAACAAGGTTTTGGAATATCCCCTCCATCTCAGTTATCTCCTTTCAGAAGCAAAGCCATGAGAGTCGCCTGACCTGAAAATATTGGGCCCTGGTGGAAAAGAGTTGACCAATGTCTGAACCTTAGGGGCCCATCTATGGACATGAGGCTCAGATCTGGGAAGCATGGTGAACGTGGTCACTTTGAAGCTACCAGGATCACATTGCTCAGATGTTTCTCTATCCGCCATAATCTCTTGTCCACCAGAGGCCATGGAGAGAAGGCAAAGAAGAATCCTTCAAGTCCATGGCAGCACCAGAGCTCCAATTCTTTCTGTACTATGTTCTGTTCAGCGGCTTTAAAACCACTGATATCCACATCTTTCATGAATAATACACATTGCTGCCTCCAACAGCTCCCATTCCCAGGGATCTAACTTTCTCCGACTGAGAAAATCCGCCTGAACTTTGTTCATTTTGGAAATGTGAGATGCTACCTCTGACTGATTCTTGGTTCCACCTTGATGGTTGATGTAGGCCACCGTCATCGCACTGTATGATATGATCCGTACTGGATGGCCGTGTAACCTTGGCAGACAGGAAAGAACGTGAAATGCACCACTCTTGTCTCTAACCAATTGATAGACTATAAGGCCTCCTGCTTCAACCACTGGCCCCGCACATGATCTTACCACACCGACCTCTATCCAGCTTGCATCAGTGGTAACTATTACCTAATTCGGAACCTCCAGTTCTGCACGACGCACCAGATTAGTGCGAGTAAGCCACCATGAAAGACTGTCCCTGGCTTCTTCTTTTTTTTTTTTATTTCTCTCCAGACTGCAGGTTTTACACCATCTACCATTTGCTGGAGACAGAGAAATACTGAGGAACTGCAGGTGGCACACTGAGTTATCTCCAGTGTCTCTGTCTCCATCTGCTGGCAAGGAGACAAAACCCTGGAGTCTGGACTGATCTGGGTACATCCAGGGAGTAAGGCTTTTCTTCCATTTAAGACTTTAGGAAAAAACCCTTAGTGAATCAGGTACTTAGCCAGATAATTTCCTTATTCAGCTAAGTGCTACCTACTGATCCTAGCTGGATATTCAGCAGCATAACTTAGCCAGATAAGTGCATAAGATATGCCATACTGGGTCAAACCAAGGGTCCATGAAGCCCAGTATCCTGTTTCCAACAGTGGCCAATCCAAGACACAAGTACCTGGCAAGTACCAAAAATTACATAAATCAGAAGCTACTATTGATTATTAGTTACTGTAATATAGTTTGTGGATTTTTCCTCTAGGAACTTATCCAAACCTTTTTTAAACCCAGTTACATTAACTGCTGTAACCACATCCTATGGCAATGAATTCCAGAGCTTAACTATACACTGAGTGAAAAAGAATTCTCTTTGATTTGTTTTAAATGAGCTACTTGCTAACTTCATGGAGAGCCCTCTAGTCCTTCTATTATCTGTGAGAGTAGATAACCGATTTACATTAACTTGTTCAAGTCCTTTCATTATTTTGTAGACTTCTATCATATCCCCCCTCCAATCTGAACAGCCCTAACTTCTTTAGCCTTTCCTCGTAGGGCAGCCATTCCATGCCCCTTATCATTTTGGTCAACTTTCTCTGCACTTTCTCCAATGCAGTTAAATCCTTTTTGAGATGCGGCGACCAGAAATGCACACAGTATTCAAGGTGCGGTCTCACCATGGAGCAATACAGAGGCATTATGACATCCTCCGTTTTATTTTTCATTTCCTTGCTTTTTTGATCGCCACAGTACTTATCTGGTTAAGTGCCATTTTGAATATTGGCCTCATAGTAATTTAGAGTATTTGATAATGATACAAATTAATTCTGAACATTATTTTGTACAAAGCATATCTCTGAACCTGTTGAGTCTTTAACAAGTGACATTTTTGACACTTTTTAAATCTGATTTTATGGAAGAGGAGCAGATAGGATTTGTTAAAGACTGACAGCGAGTCCTGAATGTGCATAGATTATTGTTCTCTATGGAATATTCTAGGTGGCACAGTTTTGATGCTGAAAAAAAACACTCAACAGGGTGGACTGGACTTTTTTGCTGGAAATGCTTAACGGTTTTTGGGATAGCGGGACAATTTTTGTGAATGGTACAGACGTTGCATCAAAACCCGCTGGCATCAAAAATAATTATTGGCATGCACTAGGGGAATGAGGTAGGGATGCCCTTGTCAGCCTCACTATTTATACTGACTTTGGAACTTTTGTTAAAGAGAACAAGGTGTAGAGTTATCCCGATTGGAAAAGTGCAGTTTGCACTGGCTGCTTTTGCAGATGATCTTTTGCTGCATGGGTTAGAGGCCAAGAACATCTGTGGAAGAGGCTTTCAAGGAAATCAGGGAATATGGAGCCCTTGGCGGGTTTCATGCTGAAAATGGAAAAATTACCCTCAGTGTAACTTTCAAAAGCAGACAATAAATCACTTTAAATAGGAGGAAAAACTTCAGATGCCTGATCTCGGCAATAACTGCCTATAATCAGGGAATTTTTGGCACCATCATTAGAAAATACCTCCTTAATAAAAGCGGTATATGTAATTTATTGCTTTTTTCTTTTCTGATATATTTTTTTTTAGTGAGCAGCATAATTCTTTAACATTTTTAAGTGTCAAAACTTAACTGTATTGAAATTAAATGTCCTTGCACCTGTTCAGCTCAAACTTGTGGCATCCCATCTGACACTGTCAGCGTTTCACCCCATCAAGGCTGCACTGGGGAAATACTCTCAAAACAACCCTTGGTATCAAACTGTGCAAACTTCTAAACACTACGTTTCTTATGTGTGCTGGCTACAATGCTTGAAATAAATGTTGAACATGGATAAGTGAGAACCTTTAACTCTTTCCAAAGCTGTTAAATGCATATTGGGTGCTGACTTTCCCTTGCAGTGGGTGGGCGACTCTATAAAATATTTAGGGATAAGAATTACAAAGGACCTTAATAAGCTACATAAGACTAACTTCCACTTGTTGTTGGTGGGTATGGAAAAATAATTTGCAGAGTTGGATTTTCTTTTCAATCTCCTTGATTGGTAGTACGCATTTATTTTGTTTGCTGATTATCACCAAGTGGATCTACATTTTTAATTTGGTATCACTCTATTCAACAAAAAAAGTTGTGGGTAAGATTGAACAGGCCCTGAGAAAATTCTTATGGAGGGGAAAATGGCCTCGTATAGCTTTGGGGAAATTAATGAAACCTATAAGTCAGGGAGATTTTGGATTACCCAGTCTAAAGTTATATATTCTGGTAGCTAATATGCTTCATATTTGTTGTTGGTTATTGACTTGTGATTTTATTACATGCCTTCGCATCTGGACATTTGACTATCCAGAGACTTTGAGATATATTTAGGATGCTTTTCCTATTAATTTGCCACCCTACCTAAGAGGCAAATCTTGATCAACCTTCTGATAAAGACATGGATTTGGTTTCGTCTTATGGTGAAAAAAAAATATCAGAGAACATCTCCTTTTTTTTTTTTTTTACCCATTATAGATAATTGTGATTTTTCACCAAGTACTCAAACTTGGTTATTTGGAATTTGAAAGACCAAGGCGGTAGATCTGCTTTCTCATGTAATAGATGGATTGGGACAGATATTACAATTACAAGAGATTGTACAGCACTATGATACACAACACAAAGACTTTTATGGGTACCTGCAACTTCGTCATTATGTGCAGACCTAGGAAGCTGGGGGTTTGTGGGAGGAGAACGTGAAATGTTTGCATGAGTTATAGATGACCCAAACATATCATGTCATCTTTATTGAAAAGCAGTATTATAATTGACAGAGGAACACTTCAAACTGTTTTGCACATATTGGGGCAGATTTTAAAAGCCCTGGGATGTGCGTATGTCCTATGGCTTTGAAAAAGGGGCGGGGCATGGGCGGGGTGCCAGTCAGGGGGCGGTCTGGGGGGGCGGGACCGAGACCTCCGGCACAGCGGCCGTGTCGGGGGATCACGCGCCGGCAGCCGGAGGCAGGCGTAAATAAGAAAATAAAGGTGGGGGGGGATTTAGGTAGGGCTGGGGGGCGGGTTAGATAAGGGAAGGGAGGGGAAGGTGGGAGGAGTGGAAGGAAAGTGTCCTCCGAGGCCGCTCCGATTTCGGAGCGGCCTCGGAGGGAATGGGGAAAGCCATCGAGGCTACCCTAAGATTCGGCACGCGCAATGTGCACAAGTGTGCACCCCCTTATGCGCGCCGACCCTGGATTTTATAACATGCGCGCGGCTGCGCGCGCATGTTATAAAATTGGGCGTAGATTTGTGCGCGCTGGGTTGCGCGCACAAATCTATGTCCGCACGTATCTATTAAAATCCAGCCCATTCTTACTATCACAAATAATATTCTTTTGGGAGAAACTCAACCTAAATTCTTAATGCATTTTCACTCTCAGAAGTGGGCCAAGATTATCACAGACTAACCAATGTATCAAATGTAATTGAGGTGGGCACTGTAGGTCTCTTATTTTCGACTTGTCCGGTTACCCAAGTATACTAGCAAGGAGTGCTGAGATATGTCAATAGAGTTTTGGGTCTTAACCTTCTTCTGAAGGTAAAAAAAAATGTCTTCTATGGGAACTGCATATAAGAAGGAGTGGCTAAAGGTTTATTTAATTGGCCAAGAAATCTATTCTGTTACATTGGCGGGAGTCTGCAGCTCCTTCTATTACTTGCTAGAGGGATGCCATAGATAAATAATTATTTTTGGATAAAATGGTTGGGAAGGAGAAAACTTCTCACAAGAAAAGGACCATTTTGCTTATTTGTAATGTATATATTCAATCACTTCCAAATCGGTTGCTAGTGTGGTACTTAATGATCTTTAACATCTCTTACAATTTATGTAACTTTTGCAAGAATGGTGAGGGTGCTGGTTATTGAACTGATTAAGGGGAATCTTAGGGATGGGCCAGGTAAGGGGAAACATAAGAACATAAGATATGCCATACTGGGCCAGACCAAGGGTACATGAAGCCCAGTATTCTGTTTCCAACAGTAGCCAATCCAAGTCACAAGTACCTGGCAAGTACCCAAACATTAAATAAATCTCAAGCTACTAATGCTTATTAATTAATAGAGGTTTATGGATTTTTCCTCTAGGAAATTATCCAAACCTTTTTTAAACCCAGTTACACTAACTGCTGTAACCACATCCTCTGGCAATGAATTCCAGAGCTTAACTATACACTGAGTGAAAAAGAATTTTCTTTTATTTGTTTTGAGCTACTTGCTAACTTCATGGAGTCCTCCCTGGTCCTTCTATTATCTGAGAGAGTACATTACATTTACATTAACTTGTTCAAGTTAATGTAAATGTAATGTACTCTCAACCTTTCATGATTTTGTAGACTTCTATCATATCCCCCCTCAGTTGTCTCTTCTCCAAACTGAATAGCCTTAACTTCTTTAGCCTTTCCTCATAGGGGAGCCGTTCCATGCCCCTAATCATTTTGATCACCCTTCTCTGTACTTTATCCAGTGCAGCTATAACTTTTTGAGATGCGGTGAACAGATCTGCACACAGTATTCAAGGTACGGATCTCACCATTGATTGATACAGAGGCATTATGGTGCAGCAGGAAATGATCCTGCAGCAAGGACCTGTTCTCCAGGTGCTGCATCATCCTCTCGCACCGAGAATGCGTTTCTGCGAAGGAGGGAAGGATTAGGTCGGCCGTCATGGTGATTCGATAATTAGGAATGTAGATAGCTGGGTGGCTGGTGGGCGTGAGGATCGCCTGGTAACCTGGTGCGAAGGTGGCGGCTCTCATGCGTCACCTAGATAGGATTTTAGACAGTGCTGGGGAGGAGCTGGCTGTCATGGTACATGTGGGCACCAACTGCATAGGAAAATGTGGGAGAGGTTCTGGAAGCCAAATTTAGGCTCTTAGGAAGAAAGCTTAAATCCAGAACCTCCAGGGTAGCGTTCTCTGAAATGCTCCCTGTTCCACGCGCAGGTCACCAGAGGCAGGCAGAGCTCCGGAGTCTCAATGCGTGGATGAGACGATGGTGCAGGGAAGAGGGACTCAGTTTTGTAAGGAACTGGGGAACCTTTTGGGGAAGGGGGAGTCTCTTCCGAAGGGATGGGCTCTACCTTAACCAGGGTGGAACCAGACTGCTGGCGCTAACCTTTAAAAAGGAGATAGAGCAGCTTTTAAACAAAGGGGGGAAACCGACAGTCACTCAGCAATATATGGTTTGGAGGGAGGTATCTTCAAAGGATACAAATGATGCATTAGAATTAGGGCATCCCAACAGTGAGGTTCCAATAATAAGAAAAGTAGTCCAAGTGCCTATAATTAAAAACTCACTTTAGCTAAAATATTCCAATTTATTCCTGCCAACTGAAAAGCAGAATTTAAATACATACAAAAACCTCACTTTGAAATGCTTGTATGCTAATTCCAGACGTCTAAGAAGTAAGATGGGAGAATTAGAATGTATAGCAGTAAATGGATAAAGGGATAAAAGGGGAATTGGGTGTGAATTGATTAGCAGTAAATGATGACAGACTTAATTGGCATCTCAGAGACATGGCGGAAAGAGGATAACCAATGGGACAGTGCTATACCGGGGTACAAATTATATTGCAATGACAGAGAGGAGCACTCGGGAGGTGGTGTGGCACTTTATGTCCGGGATGGTATAGAGTCCAACAGGATAAACATCCTGCATGAGACTAAATGCACAATCAAATCTTTATGGGTAGAAATCCCTTGTGTGTCGGGGAAGACTATAGTGATAGGAGTACACTACCGTCCACCTAGTCAAGATGGTGAGACTGACAGTGAAATGCTAAGAGAAATTAGGGAAGCTAACCAAACTGGTAGTGCAGTAATAATGGGAGATTTCAATTACCCCAGTATTGACTGGGTAAAAGTATCATCGGGACACGCTAGAAATATAAAGTTCCTGGATGGAATAAATGACAGTTTTATGGAGCAATTGGTTCAGGAACCAACGAGAGAGGGAGCAATTTTAGATCTAATTCTCAGTGAAGCACATGATTTGGTGAGAGAGGTAACGGTGGTGGGGCCGCTTGGCAATAGTGATCATAATATGATCAAATTTGATTTAATGACTGGAAGGGGGACAGTAAGTAAATCCATGGCTCTCGTGCTAAACTTTCAAAAGGGAAACTTTGATAAAATGAGAAAATTGTAAGAAAAAAACTGAAAGGAGCAGCTACAAAGGTTGGCCTCACTCACCCACTGCCGTGCCAGTGCAACTCTTTGAAATTACTCCTTTATAGGTATACCGGGGAATATATTTATTTTTTTATGGCATTTTATATGACACCCCACCCTGAGTGCCATAAAATAACATGAACTATATATATATATATATATATATATATATATATATATATATATATATATCTGGTGGTGCATTGAAGATAATGGGAGTGGTTAGAGAAATGAATGCAGCAGGATTAATCACTTGGCTATGCTATTGTGAGTGGGTGCAGTTTTAATTTCCTTTTAAAGTGAGGTGACCTTCTGAAAATTCGGTGGGTATTTATTCCACATGAACAAAGCAAGGAGGGGTAAAGTTGAGAAGAAGCCCATTTAATATGGGGAGTACATGGAAGAGGGGGAGACATTAGAGCAGAGACATAACAGGAAATAAGGGAAGAAAGATACAGGGGAGCAGAAGTTAGAGATACATTCTTTGTATGGCACTGGGTGATGCATTTGATATCTATGGCATAGAGAGGCCTATTTAAGAGAGCAACCATCTTCGATAAAGTGTGTCACCCTCATAATGAGCATGCATCGACAAGTATGGCCATGTTAACATTATTCGTCCTGAATTTGCCGTCTGTGTCATGATATGTTGTGCCAATGTCAAGATGAAAGTTATATCAACTATTTTTCAAAAACCGTCGATACCTTCCATATTGATCGGCTTTTGCCACATAGACATGTTAGATATTCAATGAGAGGTGGCAAGAATCATCTTGAAACCAAGACTTTACGTGTTTTTTTTTTTTTGTGCATCCTTTGATCTCTTTTGTTGCTATCGTCTCCTCTCCATATGCTCAGTAGATGTCTCTGTCATCCCTGCACGTTCCTCCTCCTTGTTTCACTATCGCCTGTCAGCCTTTTCTCTACCTCTATCACGCTCTTCCACTTCAAGTAGGACAGGCACCTCACTCCCTAGCCTTCAAGTCCTGCTGCTGATGCATCTATTCAGAGGGACACTCCATTCATCTTTATTATGACCCCCTCCTCTGGGATCTCCCACCAGGCTACTGCAGCTGCCCACATCCTCAAACCTTTCTCTCTCAACTTCCATTTAAGTCAGGTACGGAATTCCCTCACTCGTCTTAATCATTTCATGTATTTTTATAAGAACATAAGAAATTGCCATGCTGGGTCAGACCAAGGGTCCATCAATCCCAGCATCCTGTTTCCAACAGAGGCCAAACCAGGCCACAAGAACCTGGCAATTACCCAAACACCTAGAAGATCCCATGCTACTGATGCAATTAATAGCAGTGGCTATTCCCTAAGTAAACTTGATTAATAGCAATTAATGGACTTCTCTTCCAAGAACTTATCCAAACCTTTTTTGAACCCAGGTACACTAACTGTACTAACCACATCCTCTGGCAACAAATTCCAGAGATTTATTGTGTGTTGAGTGAAAAAGAATTTTCTCCGATTAGTCTTAAATGTGCTACTTGCTAACTTCATGGAATGCCACCTAGTCCTTCTATTATTCGAAAGTGTAAATAACCGAGTCACATCTACTCGTTCAAGACCTCTCATGATCTTAAAGACCTCTATTATATCCCCCCTCAGCTGTCTCTTCTCCAAGCTGAAAAGCCCTAACCTCTTCAGCTTTTCCTCATAGGGGAGCTGTTCCATCCCCTTTATCATTTTGGTTGCCCTTCTCTGTACCTTCTCCATTGCAACTATATCTTTTTTGAGATAAGGCGACCAGAATTGTACACAGTATTCAAGGTGTGGTCTCACCATGGAGCGATATAGAGGCATTATGACATTTTCTGTTTTATTAACCATTCCCTTCCTAATAATTCCTAATATTCTATTTGCTTTTTTGACTGCCGCAGCACACTGAGCTGACGATTTCAATGTATTATCTACTATGACGCCTAGATCTCTTTCTTGGGTGGTAGCTCCTAATATGGAACCTAACATCGTGTAACTACAGCAAGGGTTATTTTTCCCTATATGCAACACCTTGCACTTGTCCACATTAAATTTCATCTGCCATTTGGATGCCCAATCTGCCAGTCTTGCAAGGTCCTCCTGTAATGTATCACAGTCTGCTTGTGATTTAACTACTCTGAATAATTTTGTATCATCCACAAATTTGATAACGTCACTCATCGTATTCCTTTCCAGATCATTGATATATATATTGAAAAGCACCGGTCCAAGTACAGATCCCTGAGGCACTCCACTGTTTACCCTTTTCCACTGAGATCTTGAGTTAACTATGTTTACTTTGTTCAACAATGTGCCTACTGTCAGAACTTTATAAAATAATCATCCGTTTGTGTCCATGGTGAGTATGATTTCATAAAGGCAACAGAATTTCAAACTTGAAGGAGAACTGGAAAGGATGAAGGAAAGAAAGACATGATATTTGATATTAATATACTACTTATTCATTTCACGAAAGGGGGGGGGGGGGGAAATCACATTTATCTTCAAACTCTACAACAACCAATGATATGAAGCCAAGCACTTGGATAAAAAGAACAAGAGAAAGGGAGCAGGGGAAAAGATACAGATAAGAGAATAGAGCATGGCGCAACTCATTTAACAGCATTGCAAGAAAGGGCCTGGACTGTTTAAAATACAAATCAAATAACATATATAGTAATTGTAAAGTAACGTAAACAAGTATGAGAGATGAAATGCAGCACTTTTAAATAATTGCACTCAAGTACATGAATACATATAGAAATTAAATTTGCTCTAAGCATTTTTAATTTCTGTAGTTTTTTCCTGTATGTTAATAATCACTGCACTGTTTCAAAAATGTTTCTAGAAAAGCAGCACATATAACGCAACAATTATGCTTGCTGGCACCAAGACAAGGAAAAAGAGTCAGCTTCTACTCTACTGAAACTATTATTAAATAAACTTACGGCAACCAAAATACGATGACAAATATGAAGCACAAATGATAATAATCAAATTAAACTTAATTTTCGGTCTAGAAAGACCCCATGCAGCATATTAATGTTCTAATAATATGCTGCTATTCTTCCATTTATAATAATTTTTATGCAGGCAGCTAGGCCCCTTGTATTATGAGTGACAAACTACCCAGAGGGAATATCTTGGGAGTTTTCTATGCTTAACAAAGAGAGAACAATTAACAACAACTGAAGCATGCTCCCAGCGCACCTCACCCCGCCCACCCCCATTCCTCCTTTAACTTAGTGAAAATTAACATCTAAAACAAATCAAACTACAGGCATTGTGGGATCTCTCTGTAGAGCCAATTTCCAATATAGTCTTAGTTGCTTCATACGGTAACAAGATCAATAGTTGGCTAGAAATATGGTGCATCTGATTTTTAGATCATTAACAATCCAGTTGTATCAAAACTCAACTGGATACAATGAAAACTGTGGCCATAACTTGAACAGGTAAGCTAAACAATTACACCAAATGATTAAGCACCATGGTGATTTGAAAACATTTATTTCTGTGTTATATTCCAATAGATTTTACCATTTTTAAAAATATAGATGTAATAAAGAGAAGAGATAAGGTTTATTTATTGATGGTGGTTACAAGGTCATTTTTAAGTAAAATATTCAAAACTAATATTTTGGGATTAAACAGAAAATCAAATATACAGGCCTCTATACTAAATTGCATTTAAATGTGTGTTAATGGCCAGTTTTAACTGGTTATTTACTGTGTATTCAATAAGCTACAGTATGGCCAGTGTGGTAATGAATACCACAATTAAGTGAATAGCTAGTGTAGGGTGTGATACTGTGGCAGTTAAGGCCGTAATGTTATTAGCCATGGTAAGGTTTATCCAGGGCCTCCATTTTTTTCCCCCTCAGCAGCATCACCCTACTAAACAGCACTCCTGTGGCATCCACTCCCTCCCCCTCAATGGTCTTCCACCAGCCCAGGCAACCTCACCAAGGTTGAAAGGGCCTTTAAACGCTGATGACCCCTGCCTCCCTCCCATCCCCCTAGTTTCAAGTAGGGATCTGAACCCCAAAAAACCTTGATTCCCCTCTCCCTCCTGCCTACTCCATCAAAGTCCAATGAAGGCGGCCGGAGCCATCCTATCACTCCTCGACAGCTCTCAGGTGATAAATGCCTCTGGTTGACCTCAGGCTCCTCTTTCCCCAAGCTAGCACCATTCAATGTCTGAGAGCCAACACGGGCAGGAGCAATGGGATTGCTCCTATCATTACAATTTAATGGCTCAGAACCCCCCCTCCCCATTTGAAGCTCTGGGTGGTGAGTGGGAGGGGAGAGTTGTCTCGGGTGGAGGGGCTCAGTCAGAGGCAGGTAAGGGTGGGGGATGTGTCACTTGGAGGAGCGGAAACTTAATGCTGAGGGTTTGCAACCAAGAATTGGCATGCGTGTTAGTGTGATGATGCTTGGTTACAAAAAGTTAATTGCAACTTTTGAGCTTAGTGAACTTTCACAGAACAACAGCATTAAAGTGACTGAAGGAAGCTATGTTAACATACCAATGAGCTCATTTGCATGATTTGGCATAATAATAATACGCTGATTTGCTCCATGTTGGCCCTTCTCGCCACAGATGGAACCATCGGGCCTGTAGCGCCTTCGGGTTAGAGATCCACGCCAAATAACCCGGGGCCTGCCTCTGCTGTTGGCCTCACTTCCATCTGTAACTGCCGTGAGGCCCAGCCCAGGGCCCGTGTAGTGACGTGGAATGGGGGGGGGGGAGGAATCTCAGGAGCCCCAGGGCTCAAAGAAGACTTTTATTTTTAAATGATGACTTGAAACAGGTGGAGCTGAATCTGGACCAGGAGAAAATCAGTTTGATTTAAATTCATCGGAATTTTTAAAATTTTCCCCAGGTTTGCTGGATACATTTCCCCATCAAATCTGGGGAAAATTCAATCATATTCAATAGAGCCTTCCTGCCAATTTTCAGGAATCTGCATAAAATCTGCCCACAGCAGACCCTGAAAATTGGGCCAATATTGTTGCGTCAGAAGTGGACCCTTGGGCTGAGGTGGGGTTGACGCAACCTGTAAGTAGGGACCTACGGGCCCCCACTGTCGGCAGGCGGAGTGGGCTGATGAACAGAGGCCAGCTAGAGCTTCACCAATACCAGCCCTCGTTCCTCGTAGGTTGAGCCTTTGGGTACCGGGGCTGGCTGGACTTAGGTGGGCCTTTGTAAATGGTCAATGAGGAGATTGAGATCAGCCCAGAGATATCAGGAGGGAGATGGTACAGTCTTACACTGGACAAGGTAGTGTCCTGGAGACTCGGGCACCAAAGGAACAAAGGCAGACAGGGGGCGCCCGAGCAAGAGCAAGCCGAAGCCTGAATAGACCAAGTCCAGGAAGTAGGCTGAAGAGGCATCGAGGAATAGGCTTAAGTCAGGGCTGGCGGCAATATAGAAGCAGTGGCAAGCAAGGCTGAGGTCTGATCACGGAGATAGTCAAGTGTAGTCGAACGATGCTGAGGTCTGGGTCTGGAGAGAGGCAACGACGTAGTCAGGCAATTTAGAGGTCTGGGTCTGGAGAGAGTCAACGGCGTAGTCAAGCAATGCAGAGGTCTGGGTCTGGAGAGAGTCAACGGCGTAGTCAGGCAATACAGAGGTCTGGGTCTGGAGAGAGGCAAATACGTAGTCAGGCATTGCAGAGGTCTGGATCTGGAGGGAGGCAATGACGTAGTCAGGCAATGCAGAGGTCCGAGCTTGGAGAGAGAGAGTCAATGGCATGGTCAGGCAATGCAGAGGTCCGGGCTTGGAGAGAGTCAACGGTGTGGTCAGGTAAAGCAAAGTCAAAGTCTATGTAGGCAATCCGAAGAAAGGTGAAGAGCAGGCATGTAGTAGCAAGGAGTCAGGAACCAGGATCAGCGAGGAACAAGAACACGGGAGTGAGACGAATCTCTCAGGAGACAACGAGTACTCGACCAGCGAGGAGACCTTTCAAAGGCAAAGTAAGGGAGTGGAGCCCGGGCTTTAGTACCGATGCTCCGCTGACATCATCATCCGGGGCCGCGGCTCGGTTCCCGCTGCGGGCCCTACTTAAGCATTAGTGATGCGCGCGTGCCTAGGGAGGGGCGCGGCACCAAATATCAGCGTCTCTCCACGGGCCACACAGAGTGACTTGACATGGAGCAATGGAAGTGGTGGCTGGACCGGGAACGCCAAGGACTGTAGCTGAGCCGGAGGCACCAGGGGAGGCCCGAGGACGGAGCTGGTGGCCTACTGCCGCCTGGGACGAGGAACCAGGTGCCGGAGTTACTGCAGAGAGGTGAGGGGGCCATGCCGCGGGTCTGCCCCGGACGGCACGCGTAACAAATATGATCAAAATCTGATGCACATTCAATGATTCATTGGAGATTTTTACTACAAGTTTACTGAATCATTTCAACAATCCCATAAACTGCTTGCCGGTTTGTTGCAGTACACAAATCTTTTTATTATTATTATTATTATTATTATTACTATTATTATTATTATTTTTCTAAGTTTGCACATCTCCAGAGACAGCTCTTAAAACAGGATGAGAATGAATTTTGCGTATTGTTACACAGAATATATATATACTCATCAGCCGACCTCTCTAAGCAGTCAGTTCTCATGGTGATCCTGTGAATCATTTTTTCCTTTAAATTGGCTTTCATACCTGGCTTTCTGAGCTCACAGCTGGACATCCAGGATGAAACTTCCAAATCTGAACACATGAAAAGTTGCTAAACCTTAAGACTCAGTTTCTGTCATACGGCAATCCTTTTCACATTTTATTTTATTTTATTTTTATTTATTTATTTTACTTCTAAGCCTGAACAATCGTTTCCAGTGTATGAAAGACACAGTGCGTTACGATATACATAGGCGGGATTCACAGTAGCTGTAGCAGAGTGAAAAAGAAGTCAACAGCTCATCTGCAGCACGTATGAAAAATTCCTAAAAGAGACAGTTCATTCCTTGCGTCTCTCAGAGCTCATTTGTCACGTTAGCTGTACTGGGCCAACATATCAAATATGACTTTACAGAGAAATCCGTATAATTCCTGTAAAAAGGCATGCAGAGCGTACGGGGGGTAATGTCCAAGCTGGGCCTGGAGCCCCGCGTGATCTGGCTCACCCCCCTACGTTCTATTTCAGAAGCAGCCAGACGGCGATAGTTCTGTAACCCGTCTTAGGTCACAGCAAAGATTATTGCTGTTATTATTTTAGATTTGTAATTTAAAAACCGCAGATGGAGATTTAGAACATTAGCAATGAGACCCTGGGTTGGGTATATCCTATTATTAATGCCCTTGTGCATTTGCCTCTGGACACTGGGTCCTTCCAGCAGAGCCCCGAGTACCCAAGATCCCTCAGGTCTCAGGAAATGCCATCCTTGACCACTATCGGCACTGGGAGGGCAATTTTCAACGCGTTCAAAGCCTGTAAAATTGGCTCGCTGCAAATCGACCCGTTAACTTTATTGGAAAGTTCATTTAACCTTCGTCTCTATGCGCTTCACATGAGCCAACTGAAGGGGTTAACAGGTACCATTAACCTTACGGGTCACTTCTCAGCGATTTTGCATGAACATTTCGCGATATTGTTTATATTACACGCCTTAGGATTTCTTAAAAAAAACCCTAAGAAAAAAGGTCGTTTATTCTTGCCAGACTCTAGCACCCTATGGAATTAACTGCAGCAACATACTGCAACTGCTATTTTATGACAAAATTATGTAAATTGCCTTGTGCTGTGGGTCATCACACTCTGCACTCTCTCAGCCGAAAACCTCAGAAGGTGTTTTAAAAACTTAAATTTATATTGCTATTCAGCTCCAGCATAAAAAACAAACAAAAAAAATCCATAGTGGATCCTACAAGAGAGAGTTTGTCTCCTGAAATTTTGAGACTTGTCGAGAGAATACTCAGCCTTGTGCCATTGTACCCATGAATCTAAACTGGTTACAGGGCACCATCCATTATTAAGAGAAGAATCTCATTGCAAACCAGCAGATGACGGGCAGAGAAAATTCATGTTGCTCAATGTTAATTATTCACATGTGGACTGGGCTTTACTTATGTATACAATATATTGAGGACTACTTCCTCGTAGACACAGCACACAAGAGCTGCAACCTTTTTCCTTCTGCGGTAATAATAAAGCATAAGAGATCATGCTGTGACCATAAGAGTATAGCTTTATTGTTGAATTCCTGCTTTTAAGTTTGACATTATATGGAAACAGCCCAAGAACACACTTCACAGTGCCTTGGCGAACAGGATGTACTTCATTAAGAAGGGCCTGAGAGCTTTCCAACTGAATGCAGTCCAAATGTTAACAACCAAACTGAATAAAAGAAGCTGACATACCCTCGCTGGTAATTACGGAATTTAAGTGTAGGTCAAGGGATGACTTGGAGAATGTTTTGGGGTACATGAGTGCACAATATGCCAGACTTGGGGCTGGCAGACAGGAATATTCACATGGCAATAGGAAGAAAATTCAAGGTGGGGGGGGGGCCTGTGAACCAGCAGGTGCTCACAGGCCCTGTGCAACTGTGTCCCTGGCGCGGGTTTTCCATGGTAAAAGGCAGCTCCTGTGGGAGGAGGCGAGGACACTGCAAAGCCTGCGAATGCCTGCCAGCTCACGTGGTCCACGCCGACTTGTGCTCCTGTTACCACCACGGCACCTGAGGATCTCCGTTGGGCCCCGGGACAGGGATCAACCAAATGAGGACATGTAATTTAATTAATTTTAATTGCATCTTTTTGTATTTTTAGACTACCCTTTTTATAACTGACAACATTTTTTTGGGACATGAATGTAACCTGCTTTGAAGTGCCTGAACGGTGGAACATAAACAGATTAATATATAAGACCCTGACCCGAAGAGCTTACAGTTTACAGGGCAGTGGAAGATCAGGTGACTTAACCGAGGTCACAGGAATGTCAGCGAGAAAAGCAGGACTTTAAGCCTGGTCTTGTGGGTTTGCAGCCTCTTGCTCTAACTAACTAGGCCACTTTTTCCCTGAACGAAGGCCTAGACATGGAGGAAGAGGAGCTAAGAAGGGGCCTTGGCAGAGGTGTAGGAGGGAAAGCCCACATTTTTACAGGAGACCCCCGAATCTTTGGAGGGGGCTACTGCCCTTGCACAGGGGCATGCATAGAAAACATTTTCATTTTGCTTTAATGTGGGGGTGGGGTTTGGTTTTTTTTTTCGTTTTCTTTCTTTAATTCATTTCACTTTAATTTGGTATTTGTTTCATTTCATTTGTTAACAATGAAATAAGCAGCAAGAGAAAAGCAAAAAAAAAAAAAAAAAAAAGACCACAAAAAAAATAATAAAAGGAAACAATGGTCCCTTTCTCTGCTTAAATCTGTCCCCCCCGCCAGTGCCATCACCTTTTAAAACTGAAACCCTTCTCTGGGCTTTCCCTGGGCCTTCCACCCTCGGATGTGATCCCCAGCTGCTCCTGCCTCGCTGGGCTCCTTTTTCAAGCTGGTGCCAGTCTCGGGGGGGGCTGGGCAGTGCCACGCTGAAAACACGATCCGGTGAGAGAGAGAAGCTCTGAGGACCACTCCTGCCCGATGTGGACTTCGGGAGCCCCCACGGATGGGATAAGAGGCATCCAGGTCGGGGGTGGGTTAGAAGGCAGAGCGGAAGACCCTGGAGTCGAGGGCAGTCAACTTCTAATTGCCAATAGCGTGGTTTATTTCCTTTCCGAAATGAACAGAAATACAATTCCCCCCTTCCCCCCAACTTTTGGTGCTTTTATTTCGTTTCATTTTCTAACGAAACAGAATGAGTTCTTTATGTTGTGTTTTCATTTCATTAGCAAACGAATGCACATCCACCTGACCCAGGGCCCGCCCTGAAAGGGATGATTAAATACAGCGATGTAGTGGTGGGTGTGCCTGGGGACTCCCTCTAGTCCCCTGATAAATCTCTTTGTAAAAACAAAAAAAAATCTCTCTCTCAGTACAAATGAGCCGATAAGAGCTCCTTGATAAAGCCGGGATATAGTGAGAACCTCTTGACAAACCATTGGTAGCACATCCCTGAATTCATGATCCTTTTCCATGGTGAGACTGGTTAGGCTGTCAACATACCCAATCAATACAGTTTAACTAAGGGCTCGAGATAAAAACGTAAAATTACGATTCCCGAGTTCTTTACAAGCCTAGAATATGGACTGAAGCTCCGCTGCCAGCTGTAACACCTATGCAGCTTGTTTAAAATTGCACGCCAGCTAAATGCCAGCAGACAAAAGATGGCATTTTAAAAACTGCGGTAAATATTATGTTATGGACATCTCTTATGACATTTTTCCTTAAGGACAACATAGCAAGCGGACCGGAGCCAACTCATATTACATGCAGGGTTCTTAGAAACACAGAGGAAAAAAGGCTATGGCAGCAGACAATAACCTAGCCAGCCAATCCTCCTTTTGTGCCGGAATACCAGCTTTAGCCTTGCTTCTTAAATCTAAGGATCCTTAGTGTCAGATGATTTTTTGAACTCTGAAACCACTCTTGCTCTCCCTGAGAGGCTGTTTGCATGCAGTCACCACCTTGTCTTTAAAAAAAAGTTGTTTGTTGTGGTATTTATTCTTTGAAAATTCAAATTTAAATACCATACCATTAAGGAACATATACCAGTCAAAGGTAATCAAATGGCTTGGCTAAAAAAGCACAATTTCAGACTTGCAGACTTACTGCAGTTTTGGCCTAAGGCTCCTGATTGCTAGGGACTACACTTGTC